>NW_011967221.1:1224429-1256325 GCF_000949405.1 Vollenhovia emeryi
TCCCGGACGTCGGCTCGCTGATCGCCCACCTACCGGCGCACACCGGCGACCGGCCGTTCAAGTGCGAATTCTGCGGTAAGGCGTTCAAGCTGCGCCATCATATGAAGGACCACTGTCGCGTGCACACCGGCGAACGGCCATTCCGGTGTACGCTGTGCGGCAAGACCTTCTCGAGGTCGACGATACTCAAGGCCCACGAAAAGACACATTACCCGAAGTATGTGCGCAAGTTCCTGTCCCCGAGCCCCGTGGACCCCTCCGAGGAAGAGGCTCCGCCGCCGCCACCGCCGCATCATTGAGTTCGCCTTAGCCTCAGCAGCAAAGACCGCCGCCACCGCCGCTATGCCGCCGCCACCGCCGCCGCCGCCACCGCCGCCACCACCACCACCACCACCACCACCACCACCGCCGCCGCCACCGCCACCGCCGCTACCACCGCCGTCGTCGCCGCCGTCAGTGACGACGACGACAACGATCCTCGTAGGGGACGTTCTGCTGATCCACGACGCATTCACGTTGTCGTCGTCGCCGATCCCGTAAACGGCCTGGCGACGACAACGATGGTACCGTCCCCGCTTCCGGTGCCGCCGCCGTCGTCGCCGTCGTTGCCGCGACGCGTCCCTTCGACATCATCCCGCATCCGCACATTCTGTCCCGCTCCCGAACCCCCGCACGTTCCCCGATTCTCCACCGACGCCACCACCCACCTCCTCTCGCCCATCTGCTGATCGCGAGCGTCGCGTCGCGCGACTCCCCGCGTCAACGGTCCCAATAATCGAGCGACGGGGCAAGAAGCCGGCGGTGTTTCTAGTTAGTCCTGTGATTTTGGTTAGGATGGTTGGTAAACGCGTGTTCAGGGGGAGGGACACGTTAATAACGAGCTCCCTCGTTTAATCAGTGCTTTAAGACGAAACGTTTAGCTTATTATATACATATATAAATATATATATAGATATATATATATTATAAATTATACGTATATATATATCGATAAATTATTAAAGGTATATATATACATATATATACATACACACACATACACACAACATACATATACGAGCGACATGGGGTTAGTTAAATGAGAGATAAGAGAGAGAGAGAGAGAGAGAGAGAGAGAGAGAGAATGGGGAAAACTGGCAAAGAGCGACACGGAACGAGAAGGGTAAACGGGGAGGGGGCGAGAGGGGAAAATTTGAGCCGCCACGGTTGGTGCTTTTAAGAGATTTTGATAAAATGCTGTGAATATTATATTGATTACAATTAACTATAAACTATTGTAATAATGTACTGACGTTGTACGATGTACGATGCGACTGTTGTTGATATGATTGAGAATATTTTATACAGTTGACACGGGGGGTTGGGAATAGAACGCGCGCGCCGACGATGAGGACACGGCCGGAAGTCGGGTTGGGGAAGACAGGAAACGTCCACTTAGTGAAATTCTACGCGGTGCAATTCGGTGGACACGCGGTTTATAAATTCATTAATAGGAAAAAGTGAGAGAGAGAAAGAGAGAGAGAGAGTGTGTGTGTGTGAGAGAGAGAGAGAGAGAAAAAGAGAATTTATTACGAGTGCGCTGGCATTAGTGGCCTCTTCGATTAACTTTTGTTCCTCATTTTTCTCCAAGACGATATCACTATTTTTTTTTCTGCGGTCCGATCGTCGCGAGTCGACGGTTAATCGTGGACGGCATTGTGCACCGTAACGAGAAACGCCGATCGAATCCTCGCACGTGTCGAAAGAGTCTTTCGTTCGCAGGTCCTCGCCGTGCGTCCTTCCGCGAGTAGCACGCGATCCCCCGCGTCCGCGGGGCCTCGCCGTTTCCGCTTGCAGAACGAGAGTCGCGAACGAGCGTGCGACGACGCACGGTGGCCATTGAGACAGTGCAATACCTGACTACGCGACACACTATTACGCTACTTCTTTTTTTTTATCCGTAACTTAATTCTTATTTAACGTTACTTGTGTCCTTAAGTAAGCTAGTTAGATAATCCAGTCGCGTTGAGATTCGATCTCCGGACGACGTCCACCTTTCGTTCCGCTCGCGAGCTCGTCTTTATTTATTTATAGATCTCCCTGGACCCCCCAAACGGGGAGACACTCGGACGGGCGTGATCTCGGAAAAAGTGCGAGGATCTCACGTGGATTTCATCCTCTCGCGGTATACGGAATATCAAAGTTAAACGCGATACCGCGTACAAACTTCCGCGATAGAGATCGATAAGGTACAGGATGTTCGGTAACAGGCGTGTTCCTTATTTCTGTTTGGGGCGCAAGATCGAATTTTGCAATTTGTCTTGTGCTTCCTACGAGAGACAATAGAGAACGTTTTCCTTTTCTCAGTACACACGTAATTTGAAGTAATAACAGTACACGGAGAGACTTTTCTCCTGAAAATCGTGTAATCGTGGGACAACGTGGTATTTTGAAGAACTTTGTGAGTCTTTTAAAAATTCACCATACATTTTACTAGTAAATTGTGTGGCAAACCGTGAGAAAATCCTCATAGAATTGTCCAAAGTGCCACGTTGTCCCATCATTTTCGGGGTAAATTTTCAAGGAAAATTCTCTCCGTGCAATTACCGATAGCGATCCGAAAACTTGGGAAAGTGACAAAATCACTTGGCCGCCCGCGACTATTGCCTCTCACGCGTATCGTCCGCGTTGTGCACTGTGACCCCCGCGACGCACGTCCGAGTAATACCGAGAACCAGTATTCGAGATACATACTTTTGTTTTCCTACTAGGTAAGGTAAGGTAATTAGCGCGCACGCAAGTGGCCTGTGCGAGCAGACCGACGGCTCTGTTTTTTTTTCTTTTTTTTCGGAAAACGAACGGGACGACCATCGTCGACGGCGGCCGGCGGGTTCGATTCCTCGAAGGCGAAGGTACAAACGTAATTCCCATTGATTTCGCTCCGCCCCCGCGTCCCCCGCGGGGTAATTTAATTCGGCGCGACACGCGAGTGCGCGCGGACGGAAAAACAGCCGCGTCCTCGCGGATCCTCGAAAACGGTAAACACATTATCATGGCCGGAGCGATCGCATGCGATTGCGGGCGAGCGCGCAACGAGGCTCTTTTCCCCGGCCTCCTCCTTTTAAGCGATTCGATGAGCGCATTGTATATTTAGCAGCCACTTACTTTCCGTCGTCCTCCTTGCAAGGGCCTTCCCCTTCGCCCGCTTCGACGGGCGAGCGGAGTCGCTCGAAATCGATCGATCTCTGAAATATTCATCGCATTCCGTGCGCGGAGGCCTGCGGAACGGCACCGAAGGAATCGCCTTGCGGGAAATAGGGAGGGCATCGCGCGGCGCGAGCCGATTTCGGGTCTCCCTCGAGTCGCCGCGGGTAGATGATCTCTCGAGCCTAGAATGCGAACCCTCGTCACCGACAGACGCGTCCACCTCGGAAAAGCGTTATCTCAATTCGAGCCCCGCGCCGCGCGCGAGAAGGGCTGCTTTCGAAATGTATTGCGCGCCGGGCTATTTTTACGGGCGACTTTAACTCCAACGAGCCTTAAATTTCGGCCAAACCTTTATTCTCTTTAGTTAAATATTATTTTTTATGTCGGATATTTAAAATACTTTTCGTATCTTATTGGATATTATATTATTGGAGGACGCACGAGAATCTAAAATGATTACAGCACATGTTCCTAATTCGATGTCGTACGCTGGGCGTACGCGTTTTACTCGTCTTGGACGTCCTGGGGCCGGCAATGCGACGCGCAGTGCGCAATCGGTACAGCGAGATGATTTTCTTTGAAGCTGTGATGACTATACGAATTGTTTTTATTCGGACGCGCGACCTTTGTCGCGCGTCCTCCCGCGCGCGAATATCAATCGCTTTTCACCTGATTTCGAAATCGGCGCGTTTACGTCTCCAGCGGCGATGACGATCTCTGCGATTTCTGTGATATTTCGCGACTGCATCGGCTATTCCATTGATTAGCGCGCAGTGCACCGGTCACTTATCGTTTTACATTCCATCGCTGTCCTTAGTTTTTAATCTCGGAGATATAAGATGCTCTCGGTCCTTTTTCGAGAGTCGGGGGGGGGGGGGAGGGGCGGTTTTTTTTCACGCGCGTGATTCAATTGTGATCTCACGAGCGGCGTTAAACTTAATACACGTTCTTAAACAATTGGTTCGCCCTAACGAATTTCACCTTCGGATTCTGCGCTCGCTTCACCTAAATCCCTCGCACGCGCAGCACGATATGCCCTTGGGAGACGTAGACGCGGGCGGGAGCGTATTCGTGGTAAAACGCTTCCGTATTTTAAGTAGAAATTTTATTCTGTTGTACAAAATATAAATCTTTGATTATTTATTCGAAATCGAACCCAAGCGTGATTTATTTTGCACACCCGTGTAAACAAAGAGATAGCATTTAAAGTATTGCGCGCGTCTATAGCGCGAATTAATTTGTTTCGACGGACAGAAGGATGAGAGAGTTTCATTCTACCGGCGATATACGAGCACCGCCGGTCTCGAGAGCGCGTAGCTTTAATTAGAATATTCGTCCGGCAAATCGGCATTCCTCTGAAAACGGGATTTTAATTAATATTTACGAGTGACGGTGCCGTTAATGACTGGCAACCGAGAGGGTACATTGAAATGAAAGTCCTGCCGCGATTCTGAACGAGCCTGATTAGAGTTGGCGTTTGGCAAATGGATCATAAAGTTTCCAAATACCGTATCAAAAATGCTGTCAGCGGGTTGTAAATTCCGGAATACGATTAATTAAATCCTCGCGCAACGCACGGCATTGCACAACGGACGGCGACGCGTCCGTCCGTCTATCCGCTCGCGGTATTAAAATAATGATATCGCGAATTAAACATACGGCGCGCGCGCTCTCTCTCCATAAACTCGTAACTCTACACTCGAGGCTCGAATGCAGCGACCATTTCTATCGCGCGATTCGCCAATTCTTCGTGTCTCGGCGTCATTCTGCATTCACATATTCATTCATTAACTTATTCAGTTAGTCGTGTTTCGCGACACAAAGTGCATCTGACCAAACGGAATGGGTGTCTCGCGTGCATTTTTATCGCTGACCGATAGACGAAAGGGACAGCGGAAATCGGGATTATTCTAATCGGCCGACTCCTGCGCGGCAAGTACGTCAAGATTTTTATTTAGCATTTTCTACGTAACGTAAATTGAATCCGGCGAAAACCGAGCGGATATCTCTCGCGTATTTTTACGTAACCGCCGCGCGATAGACGAAGAGAATAACGGAAATCGGAATTATTCTAATCGCCGTGGAAATTACGTCGAGATTTTATTTAGCAATTTGCGCGGCAGAAGTGAAAGAAAGCCGATACGTTGGGTTTAAAGGTCCGGGGTTCTACTCTCGTTGCCCTCCGAAGGTCATTTTTCACCGCCGGACACGCTCGTTCGCGTTCCCGTTTTCATCTCCTATGTATTCCGCTTCGATAGTCGCCGGCGATATTATCGAGTGTAATATTGTTGAAATTATTAGTTCGTCGCCGATCTGCGCACGATCGCGGAAAGAGGAGATGAGTGGAGATAAAATATGAATCACAGGGAGCCACTTGACATTTATATCGCAGCTCGCGGCTCGGCCGCAATCTTCGCGTTCGAACGCGCCTGTCCGCGTTAATTTTCCGCGTAATCGCGCGGAGCTACGCACTTCTTTTATCGTCCCGATCGTGGTAAACAGCCACGAGGAGGTTTTTCCGCACGCGCCGCGCGCGTTATCGTCGGCGATTCTTTTCGCGCCGCGTCTGTTATCCGCTCCGCTCGGATCGATCGGCAGAGGGAAATGCTAAAATGCTAATCCGCAGGCGTAACCTTGCAATCGTAAAAATACAATGAACGCGCGAAGGAGTATATAACGCACGCCGCGGCGCGGCTGTCGTGCGTTATCGCATCGCTTACGAACACGTAAACGCGTGTGTTTCGTGCGCGCGTGTCGCGACAGATAAATTGGACAGTGACGCTCAAACGTTTCGCTCGCGCCTTCTCGGTTTCCGCGTTAGCCGCGATCAAGCGACCAGACGGAGGGGGAAAAAAGGAGTTTTCCAATCTTTCGAAAGCGTGGGAAGCGCTCGCGATAGACGGTGGTCTTCTTCTTCGTTCGGCGCGCCGCGCGCGCGGCTCCGGCACTCGCGAAATTCGGGTCCTACGGAGGCAACGTTCGCGACGTTGCACGCTTGGCGTAAAGGCCATTCTACAATTGCGTAAACGTGGTCGTTATCGGTTGTACAGTGTTGTAAAACGCAGTTTTAAACTAGCATTTCCGATTGTAAAGTCTGTTGTAAAAGCTGAACTTCATTTTTCACGACTACAACGATGTAAGACGTAAAAGCTAACCAATCATTCACTTCGATTACCGACGTATCTTGCTCTATTGTATATTACTTTAATGTACAACACTTATCACTACTCCTACAACCCTACAACTACGTTTACGCAATTGTAGAATGGCCTTAAAGGATCGTCTACGACAGATGAAGTAAGTCTGAGGCGTAAGAAGAGAGTAGGAGTAAAAGGATGAATCATTTCCATCTCTTACACCTACTTCAGCTCTGACGCTTACTCGCGGCGAATTGGAGCGCAATTCGACCAGCGATATAAATACTTGGAAAAATTATGCCTGTACTTAAGCTCTTGCACTGATAAGTAAGGGTTTTCTTAATTCTTACTGCTTACTTCCGATGTAGACGGCCCTCGAGACAAGCGCGCCGTCGGACTGGAATCTCGATCGCCTCGCCCGTTTTCGTTGACTCGAGACGCGAGAGATGATGATCTCTTGGAGAAACCCGGCACCGCGGTGGCTCGTCCGCGCTCACACGTCGCTCGCCGAAAATTCCTGTTTACGCAACGATACGCGTCGCGGAAGCGCGGAGCCGCAATTATTCGCGCCGCGAACGCAGAACGCAGGATACGGGCGATCTCGTCCGTTAAAGTGCAATCGAGAGGAGAATTAATGAGCGGCACGACGTGCACCGCTGGCGTAGGGTACAATCAGTTAGCAAAGTTCCAATTAACCTAGGTTTTAAGTCATCCAACGGCTCGTGTATACGCGAGAGAAAGAGAGAGAGAAAAGGGGAGGGAGAGTGGGAGAGCAAATACGAGTTGACGTTTAGTTTCCTAGCGGCTATGTCGCTCTAAGGCTCTCCTATTTCAAAGGAATCCTCTTTCCACTCCGTGAAATTCGCTCCGAGGCACTTCGTGCCCCGCGATCGTAGATATTTTATATAGACGCAGATAGATACTGTAGATGCAGATGCGCCGGTGTATGACCACTATATTTTCCTCTCGTCTTTGTAGTTAATATAAAATAATCCAAGTTTGCTTTTTCTTCAAGGAAAGAAAGGAAACACACGACGCGACAGTGAACGATACGATTGTACGGCGAGACGGCGGGTCTCGTTTAGGGCGGAAATTAAATTGCATAATCTTCCTGCTACATGTCGATCACCGGTGCGTCTGCTCTATGTCGATCACGAGCGAATTAACGATTTGCAGCGACGAAAGGATCGCGTCGAAGGAAATGTTTAGTTGACTCGAACGCTTCGCATTATTTTGTTAACACCCTATCCCTCCCGTCCTCCTCCCCGCGTCCTCCCGATCGCAATTTCTTTTCGATCTCATCCCTCGGCCGCGAATCCTCGCGAGAAAATGCACGTGCCTCGGATATTATTGTACGTCGGACTGTGCTGTACATAGGGAGAATCTGTATGTATATGCTGTATAAGTATTCGTCACGTACACATACATACACGTACACACACACGCAACACACATTTAGGCTTTTGTTCCGTTTAAGAGCGACTTTGGCCAAAAATACTGAATATATCGTTTAAGATCGCACGAAGCTCCTGTGACGCGTATACTTTACGTAGGGACGCTTCTAACTTATCCTTAATTTATTACCCATCGGGAACATGGTGAACCGGAAATTAGGAGGACATTGGCAGCTCCGACCGCGGCACTTTCGGAGGTCCTAGAAAAAGAACGGATCGCTGCGTCCTCGCAGGTCCCCCTATCCTAACTTAATTTCGTAGTAGCTTTTTGAGTTTCTGTTCTCAAGTTCCTAAAAACCCATTCTAATTCACCTGTACATAGTCTAGGTTTAGCCACGTACTTAGAACGCGTAATGTCGTAATAACCGTTGTAACGCGCCATGTAGAGCGTGAAACTATGACGAAGGCAGTCTCCTGTTTTTTTTTTCAAGATACCCAAAACTTGATGCAGGCCAGTCTTGTGTGCGTAATATCTCTCGAACCGTAATCCGTGGAACCCGACCGATTGCGTTTCCACCGTACCTACTTCCGTCCGCATGCGTTGTGAGATTTTTCGTTCGTATATACACGTAGAGCGTAACACTTAAGTTATCGCGCTAATCCCGCGCGACGCGCGTCAGTATGTTTGGCGAAAAGTCTGCTGGTAGAAGTCACAGACGTAGGAACGTAACGGGACGCAGGTATCCCGAGTGACGGTGCTCGTTAAGCTCGAAGTCTACCGTCGCGAAAAAAACAACGTTGATAAAAATCTTTTCCGATCGCTGACTTTTTATACGCGACGTTTAAAGGAATCGAAGGTAGTTTGAAGAAATCGGTAAACGTCGCTCGAAATTCGTACGGATATTTGCTACTAGTTTTATTCAGCGGGACGAGAGCCCCGCTGCGAAACGCGAATTTACATTCGTCGTGAGTCACGTTGTTGCTATCGAGTTAATGAAAATATTACGGGAAGGTGAGTGGCGCAGATGGATGCGCAAAGTGTGAGCGGATATCTAGAATGACGCGTTTCCGACTGCTTCGGACTGTGCTCGTCGTCTAATTATAATATCTCGGGTTCCGTGCAGTTACGTTCTCGCGTCTCGCGTGTCTCGAGACAGAGCGGCGCGACGCGACCTAGAGACGCGCCTGTAAATATGAAGCGCGATTTATCCTCTTGCCAGATGGTGTCATGATGCAATACACACATATCGAGTAAATAGATTAATTCCTAGTTAGAGTTCCTGTGCAAGGAGGGCAGCTTACCGACAAGCGGACTTTCTCGCCCTCTCTCTTTCGGCGTCGAGACGCGCTAGGCGCGACGTGACCGAACGCGGCGAATCAGAAATAGGCGCGCGGATCGATCCGCGAATCTCGCGATTTATTTCCACGCCGGATTATCCTTTTTTTAGTCCGTTCTTCGCATCCCTCGCATTTTCGCGTTAGTTCTCCTCCTTTCTTGCTACTCGTATCTGGAGCACGAAGCCGCGCGCGGGGGCGAAGGAGCGAAGCGCGATCGTAAAAAAAAAATCGACTAAGGTCGTCGAAGAGTGCATCATCGTTACGGAAATCTCACGGCAAAGCGTCAAACCGAACTCGTCTGTAGAAATGAAAACTACTGCCATAGATAAAATCAGGCATCCTCCTAATTATCAAAAGTGTGTTACTTTTGTACACATACGAGGGTGGGTTGAACAGTTTTGAGCCTGACATAGAAATAATTTGTTTTTTCGGTCAGACTCGCCTTTATTTTCCGACATAGTCTCCTTTTAAGTCGATACACTTAACCCAGCGATGCTCCAAAATTGCTCCAACCGCTTTAACCCGTTCAAATAACAGTTGGCGTCTTGCTCTGCAAAATAGGCATCTACGGATGCTACGATCTCGTTCGATGAAAATTTCTGTCCTCCGAGCCAAACTTTGGGTTTAGGAAACCGAAAAAGTCACTGGCGAATACGGGGGGTGGTCAATCAGTTCGAACTGCAATTCGTGAATTTTGGCCCGATATTCGACTTTTTCCATGTTTACGAAAATACTAACATCCGCTGTCACAAACGACTGTCGTACGACGACTGAGAGTCCAAAATGGCTGAAATTGTCAGAGGTATCCTCCGAAGAATGTGCAGTCGCAGTACTGAAGTGGCGACGACAAGACATCTCCATGTTGAGGCTCAAAACTTTTCAATCCACCCTCGTATGTGTAATTTAATGAAACACTTTTTGCACGCTTTCTTCCGTTTAAAATCGCGACACGTCACTTGATAAACGTCATTTACACATTTCTTGCCGTTTAAAACTGATCTTTTTAAACGGCAAGAAATGTGTAAAGTAACGCGTCTCAAGTCGTATGTTGTGATTTAAACGAAAAGAAGTGTATAAAAAGTGCTTCACCAAACTACACGTAAACGAAAAGATGTGTATAAAAAGTGCTTCACCAAACTACACGTAGAGGAAAGTCCCCTATTATGAGATAGGAGCTTAACATGGGATAGCGGGGTTTCTGTTAAATTAATAGATATTTAATCATCAGTTGATTCCCCACCGTGAATTTATTACTTTTGAAGTGAAATTTGTTGAGTGGAAAATTCATTGTTAAATTGTGTAATCCTCGCGAAAAAAATTTATGATTGAATTTTTTTTCGCGACGATTACCCAATTTAACAATGGGTGTTGCAAACTGTCTCATATTAGAAACCTGTCGTCTCATAACTGTCCTCTATATGTGTATAAAAGTAACACTTATTGTTAGATTTCCAATGCATACCATACTGAATCTAATACTATTTCTATTGTTTAAAATTTGTTTGCCGTATAGAAGCAATGAACGTCTTAGTAAACAATTCTTTTTTAATAGAAATTTTCCAGATATTAGATTCAGTACAGTGTAATGATTAGGAGGGTGCCTGATAATTTTGTCAATGGCGGTATAGTCATAACTTAATAACAATAGTAGGAAAAGTGATATAGTATCAATTTTACTGCACTTTCGGTGACAAATGTCTCGTGTGGCAGAACAAAACAATCTTTGTCCTGGGATTCGTCAACGGTGGTGCACATTGATTCTGCTCGTGTGCGCTGATGAATCTCAAAATTGTTTTTAGAATTCGTGAAACGCGTGTATTTAGATTTTAATTTGGAATCTCATTATTGTAAGAATATATTTGATATACGATAGATTTTAATGAAGAGCTAAAATGAATGAACTCGGCGAAATTCTTGGGGAGACTTGAAAAGCCAGAGCAGCCGGGATAATCGTTATCTCGACATATACGTTTCGACATTTTGCATAATATCGCTTACGCATAATATTTATTTATTTGCATCGATAGTACGTGTAGAGAGAGAGAGAGAGAGAGTCGCGGGATCGTTCTCCGTTGCATTACGGGCGAGACGATAGCGGTCCAAATACGATTAGCAGTAAAAGATAGAGGACGCACGAGCAATAATCGAGTGTGAAGACCTATAGCTGCTATAAGCAGCCGCTAACGCACGAATGTAGACGTAATAAAGTGCTCGTTTCTATTTTAGAAGCTGTCGATAGTTTCAATCGATTTCCCGCGAGGTGTCCGGGATTACTTTATCTTCTCATTTAGTAGAAAAAGAAAACATTGACAGTATTAAAAGAGTTACAAAGAGTTAAGTAATCCTGTCGAGGTTGTTCCGAACGTATGCGTGTATACATTATCGGTCGTTAATTTTATATAATATATACATAAATATATATATATATATATACACACATACACATACATCTATATATATATACATATATAAAATACATTTACGGATACACAACGTGTAATTGGCAAGCACTTTAACAAAGTACAAGATATTAGGGTTACTATCATTCTGATTGGAAGCAGCGTGCATGGGTGCGTGCGTGCGTGCGTGCGTGCCGTGCGTGCGCGAATTCGCGACTCTCCGCGGATTCGTGCAGGTAATGCGTGAAACGCCTCGCGCGGATACGAATGGTGAAGCGCGTGTAAGAAAATAACGGGGAGTAAAAAGGAACGTCAGATGTACAATAATTATTTAGGTACTTATATACACATATACGGATCCACGTGTCGCTGTATTGTTTCCGGACTAAAGTTCCTTAGGGGCACGCGAATTTGCTCCGAATTCGAACGCCGCCCCGATGTGATGACGGTGCTTTGTTTCTCTTTTAATTGTACCATTAATTTTTATCATCATCCTTACGCAGTATACTTAAGTTACGTAAGATTTATTTTGTTACTCTAACATCTACACATTATTATTAGTTATTATTATTATTAGTTATTAATATTATTGACTATTCGGTATATATTATTATACATTTACTCTCTCTCTTAAGCATATATTAATTAAAATATATGGATACCTATTTTCTCAAATACAAACTTCCGTTTGTAATATTTTTTTCTTTTCTTTTCCTCACGTGTGTGTATATATCGAAATAATAGCTTAGTTATCGATGTAGACCCCTCCCTTTTACGTACGCCTTGCGTGCGCGCATATTATTGATGGGAATCCGGTTCTATTCCCACTCTCAATTACCGCTAATCGTATTACAATGTGGCTCCTATTAAGTTTCCTTACTCATACGCGATAATCTATTTTTCAACGTTTCCGTCGGTCGAGTCCAGCTCTATCGCGCTTTTTTTTTCTTTCTTTTTTCGGCGATTATTAATTCCAGCTCGACGCGAGTCGTGCGCAAAATTTGCGTATTCCGCGGGCACAATGCGCGTAAATATCCTCTGTCGAATTATACGTTTTTAACGCAGGTTGCGTTAAACGTGTGGCGCAATTCGTAAACGTTACGAGGAATATCCGAAAAACGTGCGCGAGTGTCTCTCGGCGCGTTATCGAGTTCCTAACGTGAAAGCGTACACGTACGTGAATCATTTTCCTTGATATCCGTAATTGCCGAGCGACAAGCGACGGACCACTCGCGCAGGTCGACGGGCGATCGGGACCGAAGGCGCGCGACGGACGAGAAGAAAAAGGGTCACGCGAAAGGAGAATTCGATCGCTACCTCGGGCTATCGTGGGAGAAAAGGGATGGGGGGGGGGAGACGCGAATCGACATCGGTGAGGCCCGCCAGCGCACTCGATCGATTGTAACATAAGTAGGCATTAACGATTAACGAGTTGAAAATGGGAGGAAGCACACACAATAAGTGGCATAAGCATACCTACGTATAGTATTTTATCGCAAGGCATAGGCGAGCAGCAGCATATAGATTTACCGATTACACGTAGGCGAGATAGCCTTACTACACACACGCATATTATTGGCAGGCACGTGAGCGCGACGTATGTGTGAGGCGCGCGCGTACGTGTCCCGCCCTGTAGGACAACGCGGTAAGCCGGTGGGTCTCCAATACGCATTACGCGCGGTTACGTTGGATTATTCGAAATGAAAGGTCGCGCGGCTGGAAGCAACATTTTGTCCGGCGCGCGGAATCGCCCTCGCGGCGCAACAATAAAAATGCGACAAGGTCGCTCGCGCGGATCGTCGATCTCGAGACTTGAGCTTGAGGAGAGCGCCCTCGGATTGGAGACGACCGGCCCGAGCGTGTTGCACCTACGTGCAGAGAAGGTTCGTGCTGTCCCTTCGCGGCGGTTATGTGCACGAGTGTGATTTACGGTGTGCGTGAACGAATAACATTCGCATATCAGTTACTACTTCATATCAAGGTGCATCAACGACGGTGAACCATCCACCAAAGCTCGATGACGTAGGCTATCGTGACGTGCGCGCGTGTGTGCCGCGCGCGAAAACGCGCGGCCCCGCTGCTAATTAACCACCAGCGATTGGCAATTGGCGTGTCTCGCGCAATTGATCCCGGGCCTGCCCGGGCGGCTGCAGATGCCTCGCGAATCGCGAGGCGTGACGCGCGGCGGACACGGTCTCGCGGCGGCACCCGGCGCTCTATTATTCGTTGAATCTCAGGAATAGACGTTAACGCATTCGCCGATTCGCAGATTCGCGATTTCGAACTGATATTTTTTATTCGACCTTTCCGGCCCTCCCCCACCCCGCCCGCCAGGGTTCCGCAAAAACTTGTCACCGACGGACTCCTATCACCGCGCGTTTTTTTAGGCAGACGTGTACCTATATAGTGGGAGAAAGAGAGTCGAAGAGAGGGACGTTAATCGCTTTTGTACATATAGAAGCAGTCGCTCATACTCGTTGATGCCTTCCTTTATATGTTTCGAACGACTGTATTGTTACGCGAATGCACTCACACGGCGACAACAAGCGGGCAGTCTGCACGAACCTGAAACCAGGTCAGGGGATGAGAGCTTATGCTTAACGCGTAAAATTGAAATTATCGATTAATCTCGCTAGCCGGATGTTCGAGTATCCGATGCGAAAGGCAAACGCTTAGCGCTCGGAGCTTTATCGGTTGTATCGACGAAACGTGTAATAAATTTCTACGTACGGGCGCAAATTTATTAACTATTTCCGGGCCGAGCTGCCGCTTTAATTTCGCTCGATGTTTACCCGTCTAATTATGTCGAGTACCGGGCAACATCGCGACGCAACTTTTCTTAATGGCGAACCCAAAAATCATGCCTCGAGATATCGATTGGCGGAAGGAAGACGAGATGCGGGGGAAAAGAAATACGCAGCTGCACGTGAACAAATTGTGCACTCACGAGATTATAAAAGACGCTTTGCCCTCAACCCCTGACCCGGGGCGATAATTATTGCTGTTAAAATGGGGAGAGAAGTGCGCGAGACAGAACAATAGTAATAAATAGATTAACGTAACTGATATCCAATCGATAAGCGGCGGCGAGCGGCAAATAGCTCGTCGTAGTAGTTGCTCATGGAAGAGAAGATCGAGTGATCGAACGACCAGGGTTGATGCGCGACGGCGGTCGGGAGTAAAATTGTTTTTTGATCCTGCATTTAACGGGACTCGCGATATATTTTAGACAACTAAGAGACTGACCGGGTTGGAAGAGGGATTTACAGACGTATACTGCGATACGTCGCGGGACTGCAGCCGTCGCCATTTATCCGCACGATTCATTCCATTGGCATTTCGATCGCGAATTTAAATCAAATTTTACTAGATGAAAAACACTCGCTCTGTTAATTACTAAGGGGGGTGGAGAGCGAGAGAGAGAGAGAGAGAGAGCGCTTGTTGTATAACATTTTTTATAAAATTTTCACCGCCGATCCGATCGCGAGTTAATTGTAAATGATGATATTTGCGGTAATATTTGAACGCGGTGTCCCTCGGATGTACAGAGAGGAAATATTATTACACGTTTTTGCGAGTTTGGAAAATTCGAAAATTGGCATTCCAACGGGAGCGGCGCGTTACGGAAAGCGCGCGGGGGGGGGGGGGGGAGAAGTGCCCCGCTATTCGGACTGATATAATTTAAGCCCCACAAATTTTCCCAGGTACACGCTTGGTCGCACAAAAGGCATACCGCGGGTCGTCCGGTGCTTCGCACGTGCTCCCTCGCTTCTAAAGGGTCCTCACTCCCTAATTAGTGCCGCGATTAATTACCTAAGCAAACTCAAAACTGCTATGTCCCACGATCGGAGAAGCGTGAAACGGGCGCGGGCGGGCTAATTTCGACGATTCGCTTCGCTCAACATCTTCTCTTCTATAAACCGCCGCGCCGCTGAGCAAGTAAAGGGTGGAGAGAAAGAAAAAAACGTAGGCGAGTATAATGAAATCGAATATATCAGTTCGCACACACGAGAGAACCTATTACGCAATGAATCCAATAGCAATAAATGTAAAAAGGAGTGAAGAAGGTGAGGGAGGGAGAGAGAGAGAGAGAAAGAGAGAGAGAGAGAGAGAGAGAGAGAGGGGGCAACTTTGCGGAGACGTCGAAACGCATGTAATCGACGCTATGTATATCGTTTTCAACTGTAATATCCTTCCGTTTCGGCGCCTCCGCCGCGATCACTCTACACTATACATATATAAATAAAGAAATGAATAAACAAATGAATACATATATATGAAAAAAATATATATTATATGTCAAGAGATATTTATACTAGTATTTTAATAGTTTAGTATATACGAATATAAATAAATATATATATATATTGTAAAAGAGAAAGGGGGTGAATGTAATATACAAAGGTCGGACGGAGTGCGAGAGAAACAGAGCGAGCAAGAGTGAGTGAGAGAGAGAGTGTGTGAGAGAAAACAACCGAACACTGTAAATATACGTGAACACGCATAGAAAATATTATATATTCTACGATATATTATATACATCTATTGAATATGATTAGTGATATAGATATATACATAGAGTTATTGTATACACCAGCATATAGAGACAAATATGTGAATAGGAAATCTAAACTGAAATTAACTATAGGCAATGAGTATTTAGAGATTAAGACAAAGTTTATTATGTAAAGATGCATAGGCATTATTACTACGGGGACACCTAATCATAATTATTGACATTATGATAAGAAATTAGGCAGAGGAGAGAACTTAGCGCGATGAGAGAACATGTTGATAAAGTTCTTATATATTATAGGTAGGATTATATAATATATATATATTATATATATTATATACTTTATTGTTTGTACATTGGGCACGAGTGCTCTCTTATTTTACTGTGATCCATGTTTTGTACGATTTTCGAAAGTCGCATCGCATACCCATAGGCCGGCATTAGGCGACGTTGCTTTCTCGCCGTTTTAATCCCTCGACTCGTCGTTCCGGGCAGAACAATCGCGTTTCCGACGGAAATTCGCCTACGTGTCGAACCCTCGCGGATATCATTCACGCTGGAATAACGCGGGACGCGTAAAATTTTAACGAACGCAGCGGATGAGTAAAGTATTCCGGTTCATCGAGACCTTCAAGATGCATTTTCGCTAAATCACGTAACAATCGACAGCGACTACGCGAAATCACCGTCTTATCGCCCGTTAGAGAACTGGACAAATTGAAGGATCCCCGAAATATTCGCCTCCGACATATTTTTCGACGGTCCCAAAGTGGCAGCTGTTATTTATGTACCACACGAAACGTGCCGTTCTTCCGGTCGTGGTGAGCCATACAGAATCATCTTGCAAATGTAACGACGATGTTCGGACAATGATTTTCGTTCCTTTCAATTTACGCCGCTATAACTTCCCCTCGTCAGAACGCAACTGCGATTATTTCGGTGACGCATTTCATGTTCTTTCATACTCGACCTTAGCGAACGTACTCTTTTTTTTTCCTCTCTTTTTCGCTCTAAACGCGAATGAAAGAACGTAATCGATCCTCGCGGACTGGCCGAGCCCGAAAGGCGTTCAATGTGATATTCGTAAAAGCGCGACAGCGAACGAGAACGACAACCCCGAAACACTAAATTGATGCGAAAGGATTATCATTGTGAAAAAAAATTGCAACTCGCTCGCGCGCGTGTAAAAAGCGACCCTTGCTCTCCGCACACAAAAAATTTCCTTGCCAGAGTTTTCCCCCCCCTTTTTATGAGACTCGGATCCGTAACTTCATCTAAAATAGAAAAGTGTGAAAAAAAAACGAAACTCCCCCTTCGTACCGGCCGTAATAATTCGTGCAACCCCGCGTACAATTCTCTCCCGTCGCTTTCGAATTGACATAAAAATCGCGGAGGATCGAGGCATTCGTGGATCGAGCAGGCTTGCGAAGCGTCGCGGCGCAAAATCGCGCCAAGTAGGGAGAAGGTGCCGTAGGTCTCGCGAAATTACGTTACGCGAAAACTTGGCGGGATGCACGCGCGTGTCGAAGTGCGTCTCTTAGTCACGTCGAGGGCGCGGGGAGGGGCGCGGTGTAGGTGGAGGGTGGAGGGCGATGGAGATATCAGGCGGAGATATCCTCCGGCTCGTCTCAAGTGCTGCACACGCATGTGCGCGCGCGCACGTACACACACTCACACACACGCCCTCGAAAACGAGCGAGAGGAAGGGAAAGGAAGAAACGCGGAGGATGGAAGGGAAAAAGGGATAATGGGAAGAGAGAGAGGAAGAAATGCCTCTCCGGAGTAACCAACGGTTACAACGATCGACTCTTGGCGAGTTGGCCGAGTACACGCGCGGTAGCGTGGACGAGGAAATCGGTAGCCGATATAAATTCGGAGACACGTGTACCGAGAGAGCGAGATAAAGCAGCGGGAAGGGGGGGGGAGAGAGAGAGAGAGAACGAGAGAGAAGGAATTATAAGGAACGAGGGTGAGAGCGAAGGGAACGAGAGGGAAGAAAGCATAGGTCAGGGGTGTATTCACCTGGCGCCGCCCCAAGTCACGCCTACCTGCGCGATTCCGAGCGTAGGTAGGCACGCCTACGCGTGCTGCACCAACACGCGACGCACACACAGGGTACGCACACGCGCGCGGCCCCTGCATCTACGCCGGCCGTGCATCCTCTACGTACACGCGCGTGCACGTGTGTGCGCGGGTCGCGCAGGCAGGTGTGTGCGGGCGCCCGATCGGAGCGCGCTAAGCCTACGCCTACCACTGCCTCCACGATCCGTGCACACACACATCGACGAGAAACGCGATCGACTATTGCCGCCGTCGACGCCGCCGCCGCCGCCGCCGCCGCCGCCGCGCCGAGTCGCGTCTGACTCCTACCGCGAGCACCGTCTGTTACTACTAGCCCAGTTAGAGGCATCGCGCGGGGCGCGCGTTTCGCGAGTTTGCGGATCGGGTCACCCGGTTATACGTAGCGGCACCCGCGTCGCTATGGGCTCGCTATGGGCTGGGATTCGGGCCGACGCCGGTATCCGATCTTTGGATACCAGCGACGGACGCGTGCCCTGAAAGTCTGTACTGACCGCCAAAGAGCGCGACCCGAGGACTTTCATGTAGAACGATAGAATCCCGCAAGGGGTACATTTTGACACGTAGATATACGTTTGCCGAGGTAATCGCGATTTGAATCAACGATGTTATCGGTGATGATTGAATTAGGGGAAATAACAAAAAATTAGGTAGAAGATATTGGTATTAAGAAACATAGTAAATTAGAGGAATTGTAAGTCAAATGATATGCGTTTTAGAATTGCGAATAACGAACTTTATAAATTTATTTGTAGAATAAATAGCAAAGTTTATTTTTATACAGAAGCGCTTGACTGTCTGTATATATGCGGAAACTGTTCAATTAAATGAATAAATTTATATTTCTCGGATAAGCGATTAAGCGGGGAGATTTTATCGCTCTTAAATAAAAAAATCTTCGCGCGATTGTTACTATCAATATCGCGAATATCGATAGTATTGATTGCACGACGGTCGCGATTAGATTCTTTAAGTAGTCGGAGGAAGAAATAACTGAATCTCGGATGTCGCTTGCCGATGGAGCGAGACGATTAAAAATTCGTTTATCGCGTCGAGAGAAATTGCAGAGAATTTTCTCTTAAAATTTACCCTGAAAATCATGTAATCGTGGGTATTTTGAAAAACTACGAGAGCTTTTCGAAATATTACCGCACGTTCTACCAGTAAAATGTATACTAAATATAATTACTAGTATAATTTATGGTAAAATTAAGAAAACTCGTAAAACGCTACGTTGTCCCGCGACCACGTGATTTCCGATAAATTTGAAGAAAAAAAAAACTTGTCTCCACGTGTCATTAACGCCCGCTATCAGTACTTTAAAACGTCGACGGTGCCGTCGATCGCATCGTACGATAATCGCGTCGGACAATTTAAGCCGGACGAAGAAGCGATTAAATGAACATTATCAGATGATTATCATTATCACGCTAGAAAAAGAGAGAGGAAAAAAAAAGTACAGGTTCAATGCCACGTTTCAACGGCTCCGAGTAGCCGTCGGTGCTCCGGGCGTCGCGCGGCACATCGACGCGGCACGAATCAAATCGGTTTACGTCGCGATTGTATTTTTTTGCGAAACTTGCAATTTTTCTTTCGTAACGTGAAAGGACGGGCAGCCTCGCTCGCGTCGTCGTCGTCGCCGCCGCCGCCGTCGCCGCCGCCGTCGCCGCTGTCGGGTTCGCATCCGCGCGCACGTGTGTTTCACATCTACGGGACGAAGACAGAGGAGGCGCGCGCGTGTATGCAACGCGCGTCAGCGAGATGCGGCGGTGTATACTCGTGAAGCACGTGCATCCCGCCCCGCGTCCCTCGCTGCGACGGGCCGCGGGTACGTGCCTGCTTGTCGCTCCGTTATTAATGGGATCTCTTCCGCGGGAATTCCGCCAATAAGGTCGACGCGGCAGGATCACGGCCTCTCTCTCTCCCTCTCTCCCTCTCCCTCTCTCTCTCTCTCGCCTCTGTCGTCTACCCCCGCGTTTTTCCCCGTTCGCCCCCTCCCCTCCCCTCCCCTTCCCGCCCGATGACGACGCTCAGCCTTGTCAAGCCGCTCTTTCTCCCTCTGGTCGAGCTTTTCAAAGTACACCGCGTACATGTAAAAAAAAAAGTGTAGAAAAAAGTTGTACGCCCGACACGTCATATCTTACGGGGCGTGCAGCTCGCCGACGCTCTCGCCGACGCTCGATAACCGCGTTTGATGAATACCGATTTACCGCGCCGCGTATACGTGCGTGTACTTGCGCGCGCGGACGTGCGGACGCGCGAGGGGGTGGGCGGGGGCCGAAGGGGGCATCTCTCACCTGGGTGTTACGCGTGGTATCTTTTATCCCGCGCGCGTCCGTGCGCGCGAAAAGCGTTTGCAAAACAATTTGCTATCGCCCGGCCGAAACGCAGTCGAAGGCCGCGATCGTGTATCAGAGAGGATCGCGAGGGTAGGGTATCAATGCGCGATACGCGAAACGCCGAAACCCGCGCGACATACAAATGTGATATTTTACGCGCGAACCACTTTCCGGGTGAACTTAGCGCGTCACGTACCCGCGGAGACAGAATCGGAATCATTTATTAAACGGCCTGGGACGAGTCCCCTCAAGCGTATAGGCACTTGCGGCAAGCAATAAGCTAGGCCGATGCACTTGAAATTTTGAGAACACATAACGCATACATACATAAAAGCAGAGAGAGAGAGAGAGAGAGAGAGAGAGAGAGAGAGTGTGTGTGTATTTAAGATGTGATTCGCGCAAGTATTCGAGGCGTCCTCGCTTTTTCAGATATTTTGGAAGCGCGACATTTTCCGCGCGGAGCATCGGGACGTACCGTCGTCGGCTAAATGCCAGCGTTGAACGATATAACGAAGGCTGAGGGTACCGAGAATTATCAGCATTGTCGGACGTCGGTCGTATTGTGCGCCCGCTGCATATTTCGCGCCCAAGACACATCCGTTTCCGTCGTTGCCTCCACGGGGCAGCATTGTATAATCGCGATACTTAGTAAGCACATAGTCCGGGATCCACGAATGCATTTCCGCGTCACTTTCTTCCGCGGGCGTGCATTTCGCGCGCGTTAACAGTTTGCGAAAGAAACACCGCGCCGCGCGCGGTACGAAGGGGACCGGCGTGAGGTATAAATTATTCGAGAGTGTTTGTACGTCCTTTTCTTCTCTTTTTTTTTTTGCGTCGCGTGTAATGCGAACGAAGCGAGCGTACACGGGGGAAAAAATGACGTTGTATCAGCGAGATCAGTGTAATTGGAATAAAATGGTTGAGACAACATCGGTATTGATAAATGAAAAACATCAGACGGCTGTCTCAATAATCTGGATATTTAGTTCGACGCTTATACAATTGAGATCCGCAGCAAATACAATCGAGTGAATTATTTATGTTCGCGGCGGCCCGCGAGACGTTAACGTTCAATTCAAGCGACTCCATGTTTTTTTAATTCAACGGCATTTCTTTTCCGCGCACTCTGTTCTCTTCCTTTCCTCCCGGCGCTGCAAAGTTAAACGTCGCAGCGCTTTCCCGAAGTGCCGCCGCCGGTCTGTCGAGGCTCGGTTACAGTGGGATCGAATTTTTCGTGCAATTTCCCCGGTTTCTTTGATTCCCCGGTAATCAGCGGATACGGAGGATAGAAAAGAGGGAAAGAGAGATCGCGCATGAGACACGTACATCTACACATGTACATGCGTACACACAGCCACACACACACACACACGTACACACACGCGCAGAGACAACGCAGTGTTCAATATTTTCGGAGTCACCCTGTAGATCGAAAATGTCGCATATAGTACTAACAGATTGTATAACACTTAAGCTTTCCATAACGATACGAAAGACATACGAAACCTACGAATTGTTATGTTTTCTACAGTAACGTTTGTACTACCGACTTACAACAATATTTGTACAATATACGATAAAAGAGAAACGTGTACCTATACAACATAGGTTACCCAGATGCAATAACTTTTTTAAACGGTGTTAATGGTTACCGGAATATTTTTCATACTTGTAACGACTCGTCGCGGCACCCGGCCGCCCGGCCGCCCGCACGCCCGTCGCGTCGCGGCGCGGACGCGGCGCGGCGCGGCGCGGCCGGATACCCGCGGCAACCACTACTCGTTTCGTTTTGTGCCAACCAGAGTCTTAGATTTTGCTTTTCCAGGATTTAATAACGTGCTGTTAAAGCGTAACAACATGTAACCGGACCCTTAAGGAATCGAATGCCCATGCCATTCCACTTTAGCACATCTCGACACCAAGCACCCACGCCCATTCGCTTGATTATCGAATATTAGAGGGAGAGAAAGAGACAAAAAGAAAAAGGAAAGCGAGCGCGAGAGAGTATGCGTGCGTGTGTGTATGAGTGTGTAAAAGAGAGAGAGAGAGAAAGTTGAAAGACAGAGGGAAATGTGTAGTGTACACATAGTTTGTCAGCAAAAAAAAGCGAGCGTTGTTCTTCGAGCGAGCGAGAGACGGAATTTGAGCGCCGACGAGAAAATGTTTGTTTGCGACGAGACTCTCGAAACTATCTCGCGGCGTTAGTAATTCGATTATCGGACTTTGCGAGAACGGATACGGGAGAGCTGTAAACGGAACGCAAACGCCAATGGTGCCGTTACGATCTCTCCGCGATGCATTCGACAATGTGCACTCGATATTCCGATGCACCGAGTTGTCGCGGAAAATTAAGAGCAATATAACTTGCGCTTGTCAGAGCTCAGAATAAAATTAACTTTTTAGAAACGTAAAAACTCTCGATGCTTAGCGCGGCAGCGTCCACCGAGGCTTCTCTTCTCCTTTTCGCGCTTGAGGGAAGACGTGTTTAATTGACAATGCCGAAAGCGTCTTTAATTTTCCGTCACAAAGGCGACGCAATCAAACGTTTAATACCTCAATTACTTGTTTCGAGATTTGCCCGGCCGCACTCTGGAGCTCCCGAGTTCTTACGGCGACGAATTAAGATTCGCTAAATTGTCAGCTTGTCGAGCCGTCGAGTTTGAAGCTCGGAGAGCAAAGGGAGAAAACGCCGAAAATAAAAACGCAGTCGCATATCGGCAAAAATGTGTAACGTATTGTTCGTCGACACTGCAACAAATCACGCGATTTATTTGCAATTTTATCCCGGGCTGAGCGAATTAATTTTTCGCCATGTACGCTACGCGATCGTGTCTATTGAATTTTTTAAAAAATTTTATATCAAAGCAAGAAACGCACGAAGAAGGGGAATACGCAGAAATATTTTGAGCACAAATATTTCGGCATCGCGAACCAAACTACTTTTTGTCGCCGATAACATTATCACGTTGATGGAAACATCACGTTTGTATTTTTAACGCGCAATTAACGATATATATCTTGGTTTTCTTTTTTAAGATGCTCTCAAGACGCTCGCACGACTTTTTACATCTGTCGAGTACGTCGGTATATTTTTAAGTCGTTTGTACTGTTTGCTCTTCTCTGCTTTTCGAACACCTTGTACGTGTGCGATATCGCGTGATACTCGGAACTCCCGAGTGCGACCTTGCTGATCTTAGATATTATGGGCTGCGATAGGACACGTATGTGAGTTATCGAAGCGCGATCTTCGTTCTGCGCTGAAATAAAAAAAAAACCTACCGACCAACCGACCAATACATCTCGTTTTCGGATATCCTAGTTTATTTCTGCGCGAGCCGTTCGGCGATAGCGGAGCGACGTGATGTCAACTTCGTACGTGATTAGGCAACGGACGAGCGACGGCCGAGTCTGTATCTAACAATTTTTCATCGAATTCTTGTTGCTATATTATTCATGCGACTATTCAGGGTGTTTCCATTTCTCGGTGCTGCTGCCAGTACCATAGTATAACTGGTACGCCCACTCGCTGTCGGTCCTTTGATCTTTTCGGTTTCGTCAAGAATTCTTTGGCGCCAGTTCAGGGCTAACAATAATTAAGACGCCCACTCTCTAAAATTTGTAGAGTGAAAATACTGCCATGGAGTGAAATGTTGACCCTATTGGCGCGAATATTTCCTCCAACAGAGTGAATATTAACTCCAACGGAGTAAACATTTCACTCCATGGCAGTATTTTCACTCCACAAATTTTAGAGAGCACCTAGAGCGTAGGGAGGTCCAGGTTCAAACCCTGGCTGAGGTGATATTTTTCGCAATAAATTTTCTGTGTTGAAAACACGTTGCCAGTTTTGGTCGAGTGTAAGCCTAATTAGTTTTCGGTTCCGATCACGTGGTATTCCGCCGTTATTCTGGCATAAAATCCTGTCACACAGATTTCACACTACCGCGTATACAACCTCCGTCTCATTGGCTCCACCAAAATAATGGCGGATGCGCGCAAAGGATCGACGCAACGCAAAACAAACGACAGAGTGGACATACCAGCTGTACTGTGCCAGTACTGGCCGCCATTGCTGAATTCATCCATACAGCACGCATGTCTAAAAGGCATCTTTAATTTAAAAACATTTATTTCGAGCGAGAAGAGTTATCGGATTGAAAATTGCACAGTGCAAACGGAAATCCAACAGCATCGCGCGCACTTGTCTCTATCGCGAACGACTCGCGGGGGGGAAGAGAGACATGGAAAGGTATTGTCAAAAATGGCGCCGTGCCCCCGAGCTCGTAATCGAGCGTCCAATTGTTTAATTCGCGCGCAAACTGAGACGTTACCAGAGACGTGTAAGGTGGACGCGAGCGAGCGAATAATTCGAGAGCATTTGCGTCCATCCGATACGTTTCGCTCCGTGCCGCGGATTCTGGCAGATGGATTGTCGTGAGGTCTGGTTTTAAATTACCCGAAATTGAATGTCACGGAATTTTTAATCAAAGCCCCCGAAGTCGCAGCCACACGCGCGAAGTGAGATTTGTGAGCTGACTGATTTAACGGCGCGCATTATGCGCGCGGGACGCGCGCAAACGCTTTGTGTACACGTATACATTTCAGCTGTGTGTCGGCAAGAGTCGGACGTTTCGTCGAAATCGGCAGAAATCATCCCTTAGAAACTCCGCGAAGGAAAACCCATATCCGGAAAAGGGGGGGGAGGGGGAGAAAAAAAGCAAAACCAAACCCACTCTCGTCCGTAAAGCTCCATCGACATCGACATCGCGTCCCGATCATAGCGGATAGCCACAACTGATTTGGCTTGGCGTAAAAAGGAAAACAAGTAAATTTAAAAAAAACTGGTTTGTTTCGGTTCTTAGACGAACGAATGCATATCATAGTTGTAAATTAACAATTTGTGAAATAAAAGCTGCAAACTGTTTGTGTTAACAATACGTCACGTGCGTACGATGTGTGTGTTCTTGCCTGTCACCGCTGCGGCACCGCAATCCCCGCCGCGCATCCAATCTCGCGTGAAACCCAGAGCGACGCTATGCCGTAGGGATTGTTTATCGCTATCATAAGCCGCGTCCGCGCGATACAAAGGGTAAGTGCATATAGTTGGTAAATGCTCCATTCGACCGTGAAACAATTGCCGCCGAGACCCGCCGTGTCTCGCCACACGTTGACGAGACGAGGTGAGAGAAGATTTTTTTTCCAGCGCGAAATCACTCAAGTCGAGCTGCCGAATGTGCCGGAATCGTTTTACGTATGATTTGGATTAGGCAAATTGCGCTTGCGATAAACGGCGACGTCCGGGTTGCTCGAGGGTCGCAGGCTGATGAAGTCGTACGTCGGCGCAACGTACCATAATCGTTTCCCCTCTGTCGCAGGTCTCGCTCGCTCTCGGACTGGAAGCGGGCGGATGGGGCGCGCTGGTGGAGCGGACGAGCGCGCACGGAGGCGCCGGCGGCGGCGGCATCCTCGGCCACGGCGGCTTCACCGGCCTGGCCGGACTGGCGCGCCGCTGCGGCGTCTGCCTGGCGACGTTCCCGTCGCCGTGGCTGCTGGAGCGGCACGCGCTGCTGCAACACGCCGGCCAGACCAGCGACGACAAGCCGTTCACCTGCGAGCAGTGCGGCCAGCGTTACCGCTACCGGTCCGCCTACGTCAAGCACCGCGAGCAGAATCATCGCGCGCGGCTGCCGGCCGACAAGCTCTTCACCTGCGACGTGTGCGGCATGCAGTTCAGGTACCTAAAGTCCTTTAAGAAGCACCGTCTCAACCACGCGCTCGAGCGGCTGCAGCGCGCGCCCGAGCCGCATAGCAGCGTCGTCGTCGTCTCGACGCCGGCCGAGCGGAGCGATCAGGTCTCGAGCACCGGCGAGCCGTCCCAGGTGGAGACCGGCAGCGACACCACGACGAATCCGGGCGACGCCGAGGAGATGCGCGGCGTCTTCTCCGAGAGCGCCCGCGGCGACGAGAGCGTCTCGGAGACCGCGAGCGTTCAGGAGAATCCCGGCGACGCGGTAGAGGTGCAGATAACGGAAGCCACCGCCGCCGGGAGCGGCGGGGTTGGCGTCGGCGTCGGCGTCGGCGGCGGCGTCGGCGGCGGTGGTGGCGGCGGCGGCGGTGGCGGCGGCGGCGTCGGCGGCGGCGGCGGTGGTGGCGGCGGTGCCACCAGCAGCGAGGCCGGCGACGTGGACGACAACGTCGTCGACGACGATCGGCACGAGCCGAACGAGGCGATAATCAGCCTCGCGCGGAGCGTCACTCGCGAGGCCGATCGTCGCGAGCGGCGCTTCGCCTGCCCGTTCTGCGGCAAGTGCGTGCGGTCCAAGGAGAACCTGAAGCTGCACGTGCGCAAGCACACCGGCGAACGGCCGTTCGTCTGCCTGTTCTGCGGCCGCGCCTTTGGCGGCAAGAGCGACCTTACGAGGCACCTGCGCATCCACACCGGCGAGCGCCCGTACCATTGCGAGATGTGCGGCAAGTGCTTCGCCCGGGCTGACTACCTCTCCAAGCATCTCACCACGCACATCCACCAGCGCTAACGCGAACGCAACTCGGCCCACCCGCCGCCTCGGCCTCCTCGGAGCCGAAGGGCAACGCGACGACGTGCCTCTTTCTCCCCGGCACGTCCCTCCGCGCGTTGACGCCGCGCGGCCGTTGCATCGCGGGCCGACTCGAGGGTTGATCTTACGTAATTGCACAATGTGGGATGCGGTACGATACGCCGAGAATCGAACGACGCGCTGACCTTATACAAGATTACGATACACGAAGCAATAGCGCCCATTGTTCCTTTCCGACAACGCTACTCGAAAGAAATTCGCTTCCGACTCGGGGAAAGTGCCGCAAGGCGGTAACGGCAATAACCCTCGCTTCTAATTCATTTCCACCCGTTTCGATGGCGCGCGTTAAAATCCAGATCTCGGGGCAATTCGATCGTTCACCGTACGCGAGATCACACCTCGAGTCCGTAACGGTACACCGCTGATCGTTGCCGAACGGAAAAACCGTTCTCGCTTGCGCAGAGTATAAGAGCGTCGGACGAAACCGCTCAAGTCGCTCCTACCGAGGGGAAGACAGACACAAGCGGAGGGAAGAAGAGAAAGAGAGCGGACCGCATCTATCCATCGCCGCCGGCCCAACAAGACGCGTCAATTACGGGGAGACAAGGCGGGATACAGTAAAATGTGAAAAGCGACCACCAGCCCGACGATGGTTTCTGCGCCGCGATAGTGAGGCTAATTTTGTGATAAGGGATATGATACCAAAAAGAGAAGAGAATGAGAAAGAACGAAAACCAAAGAGCGCAACGACGCGGCGGGCGAGAGCCGACGGTCAGGAGGCTTCCTTTTGTTGTCTTCTTCGTCTTCGTGCTCCATCGACAAAGTGATATATTTGTAACGTAATAGCTAATCTCGATGTGTACTCGGCGTGTAATATAACTCGCGATGGCGATGCCGCGTGCGATTACGATAATTTCCCCTCTACGTGAGCTCCGTGCAGACGCGAACACGTCGGCGGATCTGGTTTCTCTTGGTTTCTTCCTTTTTTAAAAAATTTTTTTGTTTTTTTTTACGCGGATGGAAATCGATTTGCGTTCCGCGGAATTGACGACTTCGACCAACGGTGGGCTCACCTTTCGAGGAACAGGGGCAAAATGGATCTTGGACTCGGGGGGGGGGGGGGTAGAATCGAGCGTTGAATTGAACTCGATGAGAAATTAGGGACTGCGTAAATTCGTCGAATTAAATACTTCCTCAGCGCGTCGAGATAAATTCTCCCAGGTTCTTAGGAAGGTGAGTCGGCGCGCGCTCGTCGAGCCCTTTCGCCACGAAAACTACCCCTCTCGGCAATTGGCATGTGCGTGGCGCATCCACGTTTACATGGAAAGTAAGTTATTAGAGTCCCACGATATACACCCTCGATCGTGCTAATGAAATGCGTGCAAACGACTTTTCGCGATAAACTGTTTAAAAGCCAGAGTTCTATTAATCTACTTTTTGCCCGCGAGTTAATATAAGGGAAAGAAAAAATACGAAATACGCGTATACAAGCTTATCGCGGCGAAAGGGATCAAGATTACGAGTATCAATGTGCTATACAAAATATAAAAATCGCGCGGCGTGTGCAACATACGTTTTGATATTTATTAATCCTCTATAGGCGAAATTACACGGTTTTCCAAGAGTAAGGGCCGGCAATCCTGTTCGCTCGAGGCTTTGGTTAGAGAGAGAGAAAAAAAATATAGGTACAACTATATTTTACATCTTACGGTCGTTTTTAAATAGAGAATCTCCGAGGTGCACTTGAATAGAGGAATGCGCTACGGCTAGGACGCGTATATTGCTTTGAGATTCGGTATGGAATTGAGTCCATAGAGGATTAAGTTATTCGTCGAACAGTTGCTTTTGCGACTCGTATCGGATGATTACGCGGATGCGTAAAACGACGTGTTCGACGTTGGCACCGATCGGGAGGGCGAAACCTCCCCCGGAAAGCGTTGCCGGTGCCTTTGAATTCCCGATTGAACGAACGAATAATCCTTTCCTTGATGATGCGGATAGCAATAATATATATCGTTTATTTCTCCCGTCTACGTCGGAGACACCAGCGCGATTTTAGGTTCGTCGTCGGGAGCCGCGAAGTGGCGTCTTGTTGCACGGTCTATATTCGGTCCTTACAAAAGTCCTCTCCATTTAGTCGCTCTCTTAGGTATTTATATACGTGTGTATATGCGCGATATATATATATATATATATATGCATATACATAACGAGATGCTGTCCAGCTGTGCGCTGGGCCGCGAAACGAGAGTGGCCGGCTCATTCTCTTGGAATCGGTCTCGTAAGTAGCTTTAATTTCCGACCACTTCATAAACCAAGTCCGATCGTGCGTTATCATCGCGGGGGAAATAGAGGAAGGGACGTAGAGAGAGGCGTTTCTTACTCGCGCGGAGCCGAAGGATCATTTACGAGACCGGATCCCTCCACTTACCCGTCAGAAACACTTACCTAGCCCTTAAGTGATGTATAGTGTACTTGCTGCTCTGTGTACTTTCGCGCGCTCTCGAAAGTACGCGAAAACGAAGTTGAATAACGAAGGTGCTATCTAACGAATAGGGTTGATCGCCAGATGCCGGCCGGCCGGTACCTTCTACCCGAGAGACGAAAAGGACGTAAGGACGTAAACGACGAGGAGGTGAAGAATAGGGAGGAGCTCTAGATTGCCAGCTAATGTCTGCCGTGCCAAAGGAAAAAAAAGGAAAGTGTTTAGAAACAGGAAGGGAGAAAGGGAGAAAAAATAGCGAGAGAAAGGAGAATCTATTCCGTCGGGCGAAAATTCAATTTCCCTCCAAGACCGGCCCGGTGCTGCGATAGGCCAATTTAGTCCGTAATTACTATACCGTATTATTATACCGTCTCGATAAAGATGTAATTTAACGATTAGATGATACTGTGTCGTCCGTGGTCGGGTGGTGCGGCCATCGTGTCGAGATTTTATTAAGAGGAACGTGTCCAACGAATGTCAACGAGAATTCGCGGCGAGACGCGGGAACTGCGTTTCGTTCGCGTTTGCACCCTTTTCATTTCCCACTTCTCGCCGTTTCGCCATACATACATACATGCATACATACCTATATATGTATATATGTATGTATATGTATACATACACTCGTCCGCCCTAATAAGCTGGACGTATATACGTGGTCCTCGTGCGTTCGGGCTCGAGGAGCGCGGGCTAGGAGATTAAAGAAAACAGTTCCATGACGCCTGACGCCCCGATCGTTAGTCTTAACTGCCCAACGTCGTCCGCCCACTGCCGTTCCATTTCCACTTCCACTGTCGCCACTGATAACCGAGGAAAGCGGCAAATCGCGCCTCGTCGTAAATCGGAGCCGAGATTTTCGAGCTTGGAACGGAGACCGGAGCCTCCTTCGGTGTCTCCGCACTTTTTACTATCCGAACAACATCCAAGTGTCGCATTAACGTAATATTAACCCAATTATATTAATATATAATTCAAATAATGTTGTATTAATATTCTGGAGAACGCTAATTATGATTAAGTCATAATTAGTCTTTTCCGAGATTGATAACAATTGCTTCCAATAATTCGATGAGTTTCCTCCAAAATTATTTTTACGGCGACGTAATTTCGATAATACGAAAATTTCGCCTAAAACTTAACGGAGTTTCGAACTACGCCATATCGCTTGTTAATTCAATTACAACGACTGCGTTGTTTCGCTTATTTGCGGTAGTTTTTAGAATCGAGCTGAAATCTCTCTCGAGTTGCCGGATTTCGCAATTTTTGAACAATCTCGCAGATCTCGGCAATCCCGAGAATTTTCGACGCCCTCGCGACTCCGGCGCGTTTGCATGGAGCTCGCGAAGGTACGCGCGGTCCCTCGCCGGTGTGCTGCTTACAATCGTGACTCGAATCGCGATACAATAGCGACGCAGTGCCAAACGATTATTCTATACCGGGGCGGCACGAGGCGCGGAGACGCGGCCCGCAGCGCGAAGTGCACGGGGAAAAGTAATTTCGTGGCCGTTTGCCGCTTTCCGAATTCGGCTGTCCCTACGCCCTGGAAGATGGGAACGAATGAAAGTACGCCCCGAATTAAACCACCGGTAGCACCGCCGGACGTAGCGTTTGCGTTTGAGCGTAATAACGCTAAATAGTGACTACGCGGACAATCTAATCTCGTTTACAGCGGAACGTTACAGCGGAATGCGTTGTTACTCTTAGTTACCGTATTAATTGTATTTTGCAGACGGTAATACGACTTCGAGTCAGCCACCGCCGCTTTGTTGAATTAGCCGGCGGAGAGGCGGTTACTCTCTCTCTCGGATAGTCGATAGAAAACTGTCGCGATTCTTCCCCCCTGTCGTTCCTGATAAACGTCGGGATCGGGAACGCGGGACGTGCACATTCTTTTAAGGACGTGATCGCCAAGTACGAGAGTACCTTAAAGTAACAATTAAATCATGTGATATTTTAGTAACGTGTACTAGGAAGTTTAGTGTGTACATATAGCCGGAGCTACTAGTCATTTCCCACGATTAGTTGGAATTCGAGATTTAGCCGTAACATCGTATGTGATAAAATCGATTGAGTCCACCGCGTGTATATGATTGTCGATTTTTGCCGAAAAGGATACTTTCTGGAATACCCGACTAACGTTAAATCCCGCCGCGAAGCCGCGACGTTTTCTTTCGCACGACGCGGCGTGTTTATTCTCAGCTACGAATCGCTCCGAAACAACTGGACGTGCTGTATTCTACGCTCCAACAGTATCGGTACACATTAAGTTGCAAAGTGCGCAAAAGTTCATTCAACCAAACATCGTTGCCACTTGGAGCATTGTCACGCGACGACGCACTATATCGTTAATAATTCATAAAAGAATGAAGGAGCACTGGCAAAAGTCCCAATTCTTTTTACCCAAAAAAATACGCGTGATAATTTGGTTATCCCAATTAGTTGAAGTTGAAGTAATATCACACGGAG
>NW_011967221.1:1258984-1275911 GCF_000949405.1 Vollenhovia emeryi
GGTTCCCCTACTCTCTTCATTATAGGGGTTCTTTTTTTATTGGAAATCTATTTATTTTCAACGAAAATGCTGAAGCGGTTCCGCGCATACACATTTGTTTGCTTTCAAATATTCTCGCGTCAAAATGTTACACGATTTGCAGAAAAATATTAATAAATACAACGTCAATTATAATTTATTGATATCTTATATAACGATAGTTGAGGAAGGAAGTGTTTCAAAATTTTTATTTAAAAAGTTCAGCATTTTTAGTGATAGATGCATGGCTGGTGTTTCTAGGATCAAGTACATCTTGCATATTTTACCAGATAATTCGTGTTTCTTCTGCGATACTTCTTCTGACTCACAATCAGTCTTTAATGTATTTTGGAAATATGTTAAATAAAGTAAATTACCGTGATTTGTCAGCCTACATTGTCGGCTGGCGAGCTTTTGTTTCCCGTAAAGCCCAATCTACAATGTGCTTTATGCATCTATTGCAGAAACATTCTATTTTATACCAAGCACGTCGCAACGCTTAAAAAGTTTGTCGACAACGTACGATTGTACAATGTGTAACATTTTATCAACTTGCACAAATTTTTTAATCGCGTTTATCGACTACAAAGTAGAATGTTTCCGGGCGCAGAGAGCATATTGCAGATTAGACTTAATTGTTCTTTACGTTCGTCAGTCATGTACAAATCGATGGCAACATTCCGCGTCTCGTTCTTTGTAAAGTTAAAAAGACACGAGGATTAAATCTCGAGGACACAATCTCGACAAGTTCACGAACACAGAAATTGCTTTCGGCTCCGTAAACGACGCTTGTACGCATCGAAATTGCATCGATGTCTCGGTCATTTTCGTTCGCGGCATGATTTCTTTTTTGAGAAAACTCACCGGAAAGTTAATTTCCCAAGGAAGATATCGAGCCTCTAAAAGTTCATACTATATTTATGCTTTAGAAAAGAAAATGGGCTCCGGACCATCGGATTCTTCGGTCGTCGCGGGGTCGGACGAGCGGGCGCCCGATATATATCGAGCGATATTTTGTATAATTTAACTAACGAATGATACTTATATTTACGGAGACATTTACACCAGGCAGGCACACCGCGATCCGTTGCAATCCGTCTTTCTTATGGCCTATATACACGTGGAGAAAGCGCGCGCTGAGCGTCGCGACGTTCGACCCGACGCGACGTTACGTGTCCTCATAAAAAGGGGCCTGCATCCTCCGAGAATCCCTCGAAGAGGGATCGACATCTATACCGTCTCCGTTGACCCGCGCGTTCCCTCTTAGTTCGCGTTTCTGGCTCGTTCCTGAGACACGTCTTTCGTTTAATCGTCGACCCCCTTACCCCCCCTCCCCCCGCCCCCCCCTTGCAAATGGTGGACTAACCACGGTTCAGGCGTTATGGAGTATATTGGGCATTTTAAATCACGTTTAAAGTTATAGCTACAACACCAAGTAATCTATACAAATATATACAAATATGTATATATACGCACATATGTATTTGTATATATACAGATTCTAAGATATATATATATAAAAGTATAAATATTATAAATATATATATATATGACGATAATATTATATATATATATGAAAATATATTTAATGAATGTTCCTATATTTATATTATAAGTACATAATAAGTGTATTATATTGATATTCGATGGCGATTTCAGGTTTTTACCAAAACTTAAATGTCTGTTAGGTAGTAGCTACTATCGGATACTAGTTTAAAATGCTGGAAGAGCGAGAAAGAGAGAGACAGCGCGATGAGGGAAAAGAGAGAGAGAGAGAGAGAGAGAGAGAAGTAGAGAGAAAATGGTAAAGAGGTTGTGTGAGGCGACAAATTTCAGAATCCTCAGAGAGGCGAGAGAAAGAGAGAAAGAGCGAGAGAGAGAGAGAGAGAGATGCGGAAAGAGAGAGACACATTAGGGAACGTTACATTAAACGGGTTTGCATGTGTCGACGGCGAGGCGAGGGTCTTCCTATACTGACTGAACGATCAGATGTGATATATGCATAAGGATTAATTATTTACTCTAATCGTATATATATATATGTGTAATTAATATTATATTAATATGGTTACGATATACAAACATTATATCTATATATTGTGTATAGGTAGATAGGAACATATACAATGTTTTTAATGGTTTATCTATGTTCCGAGGATATATGCTAAGTGTATTTAGATAGGAAGCTGTAAGAAGGTCTCTCGCCGTTAATGTTTGATCGATAGAGACCTCCGGCAAGCGAGTGACTCAATTCACGTCAGAAAATCCTCCATTGCGTACTTTCGCGTATCCGCTGGAAGAGAGCATCCCTGCCAATCGGGAGGTGTCGATATCCCGGCCGTCTTAATGATACGAATAATTTACATGTTTTCGCAACGAGAGAACGTCCCCGCGCTACCGTCTATTTACGTTCGTCTGGAGAACGAAAAGACGTCGACAGATAAGAGAAATGCGATATCTTAATTTGAAGACGACGCCTCTCGCCGGCCGTCATATTTATCGTTGCTATTTTCAACAGGTATCGCGGTTTCCGCCGGGGTTTCCGCGTTAACAAATTCCGTTCGCAAAAGTCGCTTTCGAAGCTCTGCCTCGGGAGAAAATTCTGCAGTAGACTACACTCGGCGCAGAAAAAAGAACCGAAGGTGCTAATGTTTTAATTAAAACGTGGTCACTCGGTGCAAAACGATGCGAGTGTTTGAACAAATTAAAATTTCGCATATGTAAGTAAGTAACGAAGTTTCTCATTTCTCAGACAATTCTAAGTGCACTTTGCTCAAAGGAAAGAAAATATATATCTAGGGTTTCTAAGGGTTCTCTTAAAGTTCCGTCGAGACATTTCGGGAAATCTGATTTCTCAGAGATATTCGGCATTCTTTTATCTTCGCGAGCTGACAAATTCCAGGTGTCATTTCGAAAGGCGCGAAATTAGGCAATGCGGGCCCTTCTCTCGCGAATCCACCGCTGGCTGGCAGAGTGCAGAAAAAAAATGGGAGGAGGAATTTTCGGGAGTGTTTCAATTTTCACGCGTTCCGTGCAATAACAGTTTGCTCAATCCTCGGTGTCCGTCGGTCCGTCCGTACGGAACGACTACTCGTAGGTTATAAAAAGACAAAAAAAAATGAAAAAAACGAAAAAGAAAACACAAAGAAGAAGACGCGACAGCATTACATTAACACACGCGTGTGTAGAGCGCAGTGCGACAAGTAGAAAGTAGTAGCTCGACTCGTTATAGTAGCCAGACATTTTCGAACCTAATTAGTCGAACGGACTTTATCTCCTTTTTCGAAACTTCCTTCGAGTCTCTCTCGGTGTCTTCGGTGTCTATTCTAAAGAGATTTAAAACGAAAAAAAATACATAAAAAAATAAAAGCGCGAAGCGAGTTAAGCGTTTTAGAGCCTCGATCTGTGTAATAGTGAACCTAAGAAAAACTCGAAGCCTTTTTTTTATCGACGTGACTGCGAAAGGAAAGGTTGAGACCGGGTGGATAAGAGACATCTCGATGTAATCCGGGTGCACCTCGCGTGTGATTTTCAGCAAAAATTCAGCAAAATTAGTCGCGACCACAAAATTTATCCGCCGTTATCGGCGCGTCGTTGCCCCGGCAATAATAGGCGGTAAAGCGATTGTTACTTCCTCTTTAAACACGTATCGGCCGATTTAACGTCAGCCAGCTGATCAGAAACGTAGGCGACCTTTTTATTGCAAAAAATTGTACGCATATTAATATTTTTTTCCACGTAGGTGTGTTTTCTTACTTTCTTTTCGATAAAATATCGCTTCAGATAGTATTAATCTTACTTTTCTGATTCGACGTCAAAGTAAAAGGGAAGATGCGCTCTGTAAAAATTGTAGCGTGCAGAAATACGTCGTCTGATTATTTCTCGCCTTCGTTTTCGGCTCGACGCGACGATCTCTAAGAGCGTCACGGATTCCCGCCGAGCAGCCCTGCTGAAATGAACATGCGCGATTCGTCCGGATACTCGCCGATAAAGAAAAGGCTGAACAATTAGGCGATATAATGGAGGATTCCGCGTTTAACTTGAACGAAAGTCGATTTTGCAATCACGTTTGCCGTCGCGAGGAGAAACTAATAAGTCGTGGCCGTATTATCATAATTGTTTGTCGTACCTACCGTTAGATAATTAATTGTAATTTAATAACTAGCATAATTAACGACAACTATTATACAATGCGGCATCGCGGACGCGCGCGACCCGCGCGGGGAGGCGAGTCCGCGCCGCCGCGCGTGGATGTTAGAGATATTTTTCAACTTGTACTAAATGTGATAAACCGATGAATTGACAATGAGCAATCTAACTGTAATATATGAATATTATATATTACATATATATACATACACAAATATTCTATATATATAATATTACGCGCGCGCAACACACACAAATATTATATATATATTATATACATAAATGTCTGTCGTACAAGCCGTAATTAGGATTTACTGTAGCTAGTACGTGTTAGCTTATTAAATGAATACACTCGTAAATGGCAGATGGCGGAATGAAACGCGTTTATGCGATCGAGATGAGAGAAAGAAAAAGAGAGAGAGGGGGGGGGGAGAGAGAGAAAGAGGAAATCAAGAATAATATCGTATACCGTCTCGAAATCTGTCCACGAATTCTCCATTGACGCTGGGCGCTGTCGTGCAAAAGCGAAGAACGCGTCCGCGGCCCTCCGGCTCTTCGGCTAACTAACTAATTAATTAAGAGAACTTGGAGCAACGTGTGAAAACAATGTCTCGCGAACCTTTGGTGCGCGCGCTCTGCCGCTGTAACGGGCTTTACAATCGTGTCGCGAGTTAAACGAGCAAGTCCGCGTAACGACGACGAAATAAGGAGCGACGAGAAAGAATAATTTCGCGAGTCACCTCGTACGAAATCTCGTCATTGGACTCTACATGGAAATTAATTTTGTTGTCGTTGGTACTTTTTTTGAAAAAAAAAGAAGCAAAGAACGAAGAAACCTCGTTGCAGCGTTTAATTGTCAATTCTTTTCAACAGCCACACGCTTCGCGGAATAATCTAGCCAGGATCGTTTCGCAGGATCGACGAATCGGTTTTATACATTTAGATTATAATTAGGATAAATCGCGAATGTGCAGGAAGACACGAGGTTCCCTCTCGCGAATCCTCCCTTCAGCGCTTTTTTCGGCGTAGCTGCAGCAGGTCGGTGCCTCGGCGCCGTGTCCAAGTGTCGATCGTGATTGCCGCGCGCGATCGCGACGCGTATAGATCGCGCAGCCACGTTTCACGAGAAGTGTGCGTTCGATATATAATTACGTATATAATATAAACGGCCGTTGGTACAAAAGTGCGAATCTCTCCCACCTGAATCCGATCCCCATCGCGAGCGCCGGTCCGTGATCGGCGATCGATCGACCAAGCTAAACGAACGATTACGAGACGACGAATTAATTGTAGTGTTTTACGAGCCATATAGCGCGGCGCCCCACGTCATTGGTACGCTTTAAATAACGGGGGGAGTATAAAAGTATTGTGTGAAAGCACACCACTCTATTACCGGTATATATTATATACATTGTAATCAATTGTTGTCTACGATATAATGTTATTTTTCTAATTCATATTCAATTGTTATTGTTGAGCGAAAGAGAGAGAGAGAGAGAGAGATTCAGAGAGAGAGAGAGAGAGAGAGGGAGAGAAAGCGCGAGAGAGCGAGGATAAATGAAGATGAATGGCAGGGAGAGAGAGAGAGAGACGAAAAGTGGAACGACGGAACGAAGAGTGAGATGCCGAGTGAAAAACGGGGAATAGAAGAGAAGGCGAGAATGCATTGGAAGATTGTGCGTGGGAGGGGACGAGAGCGAAAAGTGCGTGCGAATGGAGGATGAAAAAAAAAGCACATCGAATACTTAAGCGCGAATAATGTATTCGGCCAGGATAGAATCTCCTGTACTTTCCATTTCCATTTGCTTCCCTTTCGAGCAACATTTACATACATCATCACGTACAACGAGTTCTATGTCTTTCCCAGGTGTTTTGGCAGCTGATTCTTATATACGGATAAAAAAAAAGAGGAAAATCGTATTGCGAGACACGGTTATAAATTAATATTGATTACGACCGATTGAAGCCGGAGAGTCTCAAATGTGCCAAAGGAAGTACCTCTCGCCAGGAACTAATGCGTTTCTATAACGTAATACTAAGCGACGTTCGTTTAAATCTCTCACTGAACGCTTTCCACGCGCTAAAGGCCCGAACACGCGAAAAAACTGCAAGCGGTAAGACTCGAGACTCGAGGGAGACGACCGGTGAAGCGTCGTGAACGCGAGCAGCCATTCCGAAGCCGAAGGCAAGGCCGAAAATTGCGATCGACCGGTACCCTCGAGTCTCGAGTTTTGCCGTTTGAGTATTTTCGCGTGTTCGGGCCTTAAATCCGCGCCGCGCGTCGGCGAGTCCTTATTTCTCCCCGCGGAGGGGATCGCTCCCTCTGCCGCTTCTTTCGGGGAAGCCGCGACCGCAGCCACTACGGCCGTGTACCAACGAGTCGACTGAAATCCCACGAGTTGGCACTTTGGAACTTTGCGACTTGAATTCTAGCGGTAATGTAATAGCGGGGTGTTTTGCGGTGCCAGAAACCGCCGAATCGGACTTCCGCCGCGTCCCAATTCCGCGCGCTCGTTCCACGCGACGTGCGGTTGGTCGCGTGCGGAGGGCGGGGAATCTGGCGGCCGGACGGGGTTGCGCGAGTAGTAGCGGTGCGCGATTAGCGCGACGGGGCCTCGCCGCGTCCCGCGTCGCGACGCGACGGCACGCCGGTCGCCTGTGATATACATACAAAGTCGCGAGCGCATAAGTATTGTATTTTTTGTAAGGCTCATGTACGCCACGCAGATTGTGATAATCGAGTTCGCGGCGTCGTCCCGGGACGACGGACGACGGACCGGCGCGCCTGACACCATCATCGCACGAGAACGACTCGGCGGTTCCTACGCGGGGCGATTGTTCTCTTCGAACTCACCCTGCAGACGAGACTAACGGTCCGCAGACAACATTCGGCATTTCGCCCGATTTTATGAGACTCTTTTTTTCAAACTGGCATACGCATTTTACACTCTAGTAAACGTATGGGACAAAATTCAACAAAAAGAAACGGTTCATAAAACCCTCCGAAATGCCACGTCGTCCCACGATCGCGTCGGGTTTTCGGGTAAATTTGGAGAGGAAGCTCCCTCCGCGTACCTTCATTTCCCATCCGATAAGCGGAATAAGTGCGAATGAGGCTTGTTGACTCTTAATTTGTGCGTTGTGGAAAGACGCGTTCTTTAGCTTTCTTAATGTCCGAGAGGACCTGCCATCGACCACCCGCTTCTTGTGTCATGCCAAAATGATAGACGGATACGACGTAAGAATTTGACGAGGTGCTTTAGTTACTTCGACTTCCTTTTGTCTTTCCTAACAATTGTACCGGAGGCGATGAGTTTTAATGCGCTGAAAATTAGACTGATAGACTTGCACGAAGTGATACTTTTTATATATGGGGAAGCATAGAGTTATGAAATGATTTCATTTCGCCTTGGAAAAGGTAACGATCGTACCGCGTTCAGTACGCGAGGGACGAGCGCTGCCTTCTCGTTTGTTTGTTAAAGCTGTCGAGAATCTTGTCAGCAGAATATTGCTCGCACGTTGTCTCGATTAATTATTGTTATCTAATCGATGCGAACCTTCGCCGAGTCTCGAACAGATAGCAGAGCAGTTAATTAACTCGAATCAAGAATCTGTTTCTTGTTTTTCAATTTTTTCTTCTCGGTGATCTGATAAAGTTGCAAATTGTAGAAGTCGTCGCGGAAAATCGTGGCGAGTTGATGCTCGAAATTTACGACAAGATCGCGCGTATAAGCGACGGAAAAAGGAAAAAAGTTTAATGCGTTGATATTGTGAAATATTGATCTCGTTACGAAACACCGATTCGATGACTCTTGAAAAAAATATGAGAAGACGCCGGTAAAAATTTGACGTCGCATTGCATAAAGTTATTCCACCGCGAGGGTCCTAAAAATATCGTTAGCCTCCACACGAGGTTTCGTGTTCGCTGATCGTTAATCGCGGCGGTGCAACTATCGCGACCTGTGCATTGTATAAACTGCAAGTTTTATTCCGGCTATATGCATGGGAATTCTCTATGAAATGGAATGTCCGCTGTCACGCCGGATATTCCTAAAGAGGATGTTTAATAAATAAACGCGCTCGGAACAGAATCGCGTCAGGTTGACGCGCTCGTAGACATTTTGGATTCGGCGTAAAAATTTTACAAACTCGAAAAAAAATTGCGAAACGTTTCAATGGTAGCTGAACGGTCGCCATTGTCTCGGGCGAGCGATCGTTACAAATTCGCAGCTTCCGCCGGATGCGTGTATAAAAGCTCGAAATTTAAATCCGATATTGAAGCGAAAATATAAAACGAGAATGCCCGCGGATCTTGACTCGGCGAACGATTCGGACCCGATCGACGAGAATCAATTAATTCTACAAATCTCAAAACGGGACTACGTTAGTTACGTAATTGCGCGTCGCGTTTCTTTGTGATATTTTAAAAAATCTGCGGGTGCGAGCGTCTGCGTGTATGTAGTACGTTGTTGTTGAATCCGGTGTCCACCGCGAGATGCCAAAGAATTGTAAGTCGTGTAATAAAGCTGTGGCTGTAAGGTAAACTATGATAACGTCAATGATAACGAAATGATGATAACGAGACGATGATGATTGACGACGACGATGATGATGAGAGTGGAACGTCTGGCGCGGTGATAATCGTTATTGCTATCTTGTAACGTTTAATGTATATCAGTGTCGTGCAAACAAAAAATAAGAAAAAAAATGAGCGGCTGAAGCTCCTCGGTGTTGTGGGTATGCATACTCGTTCCTAGCAACTCGTATGACAATTACTATTCGATACTACTCATAACGATTGCATTGATCTACTTTACTCTACGTACACTTTAAAGATAAATAAATACATTCTGTCCAATCTCACTCGGGCCTATGTCGATGTTCACCTTTTACCTCGTCGATACATTTACTTTCAATAGGACAGGACTGCGAGGAAGGTGAAGAATAATTCCACCAGGGAATCGTCGACGATCAATCGCGCATGCTGCGAGAGCTGGAGGGAGATTAGATAAGTCTCTCTGAAACAACTTCGTTGTTTTTCTCGACTCGGAGAAACGGAACGAAGACGTACGTATAAAAGCAACCGTATCACTTTATTATTCTGTCAACATTTGTTACATAAATCCATGGCAATCCAAATCGGGTTTCTTTTTGTAATGTCTCGTGTTCAGGTATTTACTTTCAGTTTTGTAGTTTATTCCATTCTAATGCAAAACACACTCACTATGTCATGGTTATTTTCAAGTATTTTTATCTGGCTACTCGGCACATAATCGGAAAAAAATATATACACCCGTATATATGTATTTACTCATCTATCAGCAGTAGAAAACGGTTAATCTGCGCGAATCGACCAACTTACATTCTAGCGTCACAATAATGCGATCTGTTCTGTTAATCAATATACGATTATGAGGATTACACTTTTTTTTTAACTGCTAACGAAAGTCGTCTACGATCTAGGAGGTTACAATCCTTTAATACAAGTCTATCTGTAGATATGCTAAATTACATATATCTTCATTACGCGTCATGACGTACTCGTTATTTATTATTCTAAACTGGCAGACCGAGAGCATGTACAATGTATTTTGTAATGTACGTAAACGTGGCTCAGTATATGTCGCTTTTGGCCTTTAGGTGAAAATAGGATGGATGCAATCGATATCAGTGACTAAGCGTGAAACATGACTAGCTTGAAACGGCGATTCCATAGATTCGCGGCGCGTTACAATATTCTGACGATTAATTGCTGCGTGCTGCATTTTGTTTTGCGCCCTGCAATTTGTTTCGCGCAACAATAGTCTCGGATTGCGGTATCAGAGTATCTGACAGCAATTGTGCACGGCTGAATACGTAATATTTGTATCTACTTATATCTGGGCCACGTTGACATGCAAAGGATAGAAGACTTTAAATTCTTAACAGTTATTAACGACATTCGATAAAAGTGACTTCACGTTCGTTAAACGGATCTCCTTTGAAAGTCCTTAATAGAAAAATATCTCTTCCTTACTTTTTATCACTTCATCGAGATGTCGGAATGCTGAAAAATTACGATAAAACACAATGTTCTATCCATCGTGACAGTAGAATTTCATGTGACTATAAACATTCATGCAGAGAGAAACATCGAATATAATTTCTTTCTCGATTCTTCATCAATACAATTAGTTAATTGTATAAATAAATAATAGCAATTGCTTATAAAATTAAATTAAATATTAATTTTTTAAGCAATAACCATTGCAGCGATAGCAATTTATATTAATATTGTTCGGATCCTTAATCGCCTTGTCTACAATATAAAGTAAATTGAAAATATTCTTGTATATCTTCCGTTAATTTCAATTACTCAAAAAGTTATATAACAAGATAGAAGAATAGTATATAATTTCATATGTTACGTCTATCACATAATGTTATCTCTGATAAACGCCAAAGTTCGATATAAAATCACTAGAGATTCAATCTCCTTGTACACATTAAAGTATACTAATTAATTGCATTTCCATATACATATATATATATAACGATTGTAGATAAATGCAACAGAAATTCGAAACGAAAGAGACCATGATAACGAAGTATTAAGCTACAAATAAAACTGAAAATGCAGGCGTATATTGTGCGATATTTAAAAAACGCTTTATGTCGCGGATTGTGTCATGTTACTGCAATACACACCTATTCGGCATGGTACGAGTCATAGACTCCTGCCGCATGAATATTTCTTTTTTTTTTACAAAGAAACTTTTTTAAGCCCTTATAAAAATAACTGCGTGGGTATCCATGCGTGGAAATTCGCTCGTCATTCTACCTATAACCGAACTTTCAGCTCCTCCATTCTTTGCTTTATTCTTTTTCGCATTTCTTTGTATCTGAAACACGGAATTTGTATGATTATTTAGATAATATTGCGATTCTTACCGAGACACGGTGTTTGGGTGCTCACTTTTCTTTCAAAAGAACAATCTGACGTTCCTCTTCGTAGTGATAACGTTGCAATATGCCATGGCATTCTGCTATAGATAGATTGAGGAACTGCGCGACATCGGAGCTGATCTCAGGCGTGGACAACTTATCGACCAGAAACAGTCGTGCGACGTTCTCATGCGGACCCAAGACTACTCGGACTTCCAAAGGGTATTCGTCGTCCTTCAGTCTTCTTTGCTCTGAAAATAATACGGATTGCACGTAACGGAGGAAAAATATAATCGTGTAACAACTCTGAGTTCATCAACTTCTAAATTGCAGCTTTCTTACCACCATTGTCGCGGACTACAAATAATGCAAAGTTATCGGACTTTGCATCGACTTTGTACTTGTCGAGCATAAGATTGATAACTTCCTGCGTGTTCACTAGACTCGTCACCCAAACGGACATCTGCGAACCGTGAGGCGGCGTGAAGAAACTGGTCTCTCGATTGTAAAAGTGGCCGTTGATCGAGCAACGACGTCGCAGTCGGTTTCGCGACTGACGTCTACCGCCCGGGCGTCGCCTGATCGCGGTGGAGCCTTGCTTGCGACGTAAAACGACACCATCCAGCTGCAATGCAGAACAGATTGATACGTGCGCTCAAAACTACACAACCGGGATGAATGTTCGCGATGCAACACCTCTAATCCGCTGTCTGTAGACATAGTCATGTTGTCGTCTTCTCTGAACTGCAAAGAGTTGACCGAATCCGTGTCACTGTCAGTTCTGTGTCTCTGAAGGCAGTCGGGGCCAGACAACGATCGGTTCAGACCCTTCTCGATCCAGCTGTCGTCGGTGCTAATCGACTTGTTGCTCTTCTCTAAGCTGTCGAAGTACTCGACTCTTCGAAGCGTGCCATTTCGATTAGAAGCTCCTAAATTACAGACGGGGGTGTCTGTACTGGAAGAACTACCTATGCTGTGCGTTGGCGTGCTATTTAGACTACTGTCGTTGTCTCGGCTAGTAGTCTGGTGATTGGGACTGCTCGTCTCCGAGTTCTCGCGCGAGTCCGAGCGATCGAGACTCGACTGAGACGAGAGCGGTGGCGTGTCCGCGCTAGATTGCGAACTTATTGACGGAAGATTCTCAGGCATCGTCTGATACAACTTGTTGCCATCCTCGATCTTTCGTTCAACCTGCAATCATACCTCCCAGTTTATATCTCTTTCATAAAGTAAATATGAAATAAATGTTAAAAGTCAAACCTGCAGGAGTTCGTCCAGCTCGTCCCATTCCATGGTCTTGACGTCCAGTTTCATGGGCAGAGTGAGACTCTTCAAATGATCGGGCGATGTCGGGACAGACTTTGCGTTGTTCTCCGCGTTGCTGTCCGACGTGCTCTTAGACAGCTCGTCTTCTTTTTCTTCATCCTCGACGTCCTGCCGCGATTCAATGTAGCAAATAGACACGTCGTTATTACGTCGAATGTACCAAGTTCCAAGGCAAATAAGAGTGACAAACCTCAGAAACACTGTGCCTGCACGAGTTCCTGTTTCGCGCGGTAACTACTGTGCGCTGATCGTCATCTTCCTTCAGATGAATCACACCACGGACCCCCCAATAAATTCTCAACGCCCCTTCTAGTATCAATCTTCCGTTAACCTGTTTCAAATCGTTATTCGTTTATATGTTCTTTACATTAAGGCCCGAATACACGAAAATAAAGTCGAGCAGTAAGACTTAAGAATTTCAATTCTTTCATTGGTCGTTTTCTTTAGGTCTTAAATTTTACTACTCAATTTTTCTCGCGTGTACGAGCCTTCAGAAAGTCGGTACAAATATGTCCCAGACAGCCTTTTTACCTCACGACTTCGAATTCCTCCACTTTTGCCTTCGTAATACTGATTGAAAACTTTCAGTTTGGATTCTAAATGCGATCTGAAACGACAATTTCCTTTAGAGAATTATTTAACAAGATGTTTATCTTCTTCATTTATACACAATTGTCCCCAGTTATTTCAAACGCAGTTAATTTTACTACCTGGATTCGTATTGAGGCAACAAACTTACAAAATTAAACGCTGTCTTAATCGGAGTAACTAAAAAGTCTACTTTCCACGAAATTATTTAAACGCGATCTCGGTGCGTACCTCGGTAGAGACGGTCGACTTTCCTTCTTCCCGAAGCTCGTGTGCGACTCCACTCGTGTGCCGTGGCCGAACAGCTGAGGTCCAAATAGAGCCCCGTAGCAAGGAACGTGACAATAAGGCACGCCTTTATGCTGATTGTGACATAGCAACAGAGCAATACATTACAATTATCTATCGCGCTTGTAACATTGCTCCGTGATTCCCAAGAGAAGGACAAACGGCTCGCATTACCTCCGCATGTTGCCCGGGATTCAATCGCTTCCCACATTCCTCGCACCTCAAGCATTCCGGATGCCAGTCGTATCCCAGGGACTGCTTACGTTCAGCTGAAAAGTCGGTAGTTTCGTTCAAACCATACTGATCCAAATTCGAATTCCCTCTCCGAGAGGGGCGCAAGATTGACGATAACGCGGGTCTCCGGTTGTTACTTACTTACAGGTAGTGCGTCAATTTAAAATATTATAAACAACGAAAGTGACGCGGTGACCGACGGTTCGGGTTTCCTTACGACTCTCGCTTCACTTGACGCAAGGCGTAGCCGAGGGTCTTGCACGACACCCACGACGTCCCGTAACGAGGCAGATCGATCGCTCCAAATCGCGAGTGGTGCGATACCCGTCAGGGGCGAGCACGCCGCCTCGCCTCGCCTCGCCTCGCCTCGCCGCGAGACGCGAGCCGCGAAAACTCACCGAAGTAAACGGGCTTGCCGCATTTGTGGCACTTCCACATGATGACGGACGCACGGCACCCTGGTGGGACGGCAACGGGCGGTGTTTTCGTCGACCCTCGGATCGCTTCAAACCATTTTGTTTACATTAGCCGAGCATTCCGCTCATTGGAAGTGATATATGCGGGTTAATTGCACAGATGTTACTAGCCCATAGTGACCTTCTCGTCGTCGCACACAGGGGAGGCATCGTGCCCACTGTTCACGCGCTGCTCTCCACAAGTCGCTCCGTGTGCGCTGAACGCCACCTAGACTCACTCGTATCCTCTCGATATTGCAGGCGCCGACACAAATTTGTTGGCGGTAAAACACCGAGGGCATTGTGGTATACAGGGCTGCTTTCGCGAGAAAAAATCAAAATGATCCAGATTAAAATGACCTTGCGCTATGATTGGTCAAATCTGGAATTTCATTGAATAAAGTTTCAATGTGACGCTACAAAATTTCAGATTTGACCAATCGTAGCATAAAATTATAAAACACAAGACTACACTTTACATAAAACACAAAAGACTACACTTTACGTGGCGCAAAAATATATTCTACTGAATTACACGTATTCTTGGATAGATAAAAAACCTTATACTATAATATAATAACGACAAAATAATTGTATAATTAAAGACATTAAATAAAAAGACATATATTACAACAGATATTTTACAAAATAATAATTTCACAAATTAAAACGCCGAAGAAACAAAAAGAGAAACGATTCGAGCTCGAGGACGGGTCTTCCCGACTCAAAGCTCAGCGATAGAAAAGCGCCAGGATTAAGAGTCGTCTATCCATACTTTTATTTCTACCTACTGACTAAAGGCAAAGATATTTGAATATCCTCATCTTTACAAAAAATAATATATCCCACTACCGGTTATCACAATCAGAAAGCGTTACAATATATTTTCTTCGCTATTTGTTTTCCCTCTCCATCGCTTCCAGGCGTTTCTTCTCGCTGCTGGCGTTAAACTCGCGAATGAAGTCGTCCATCATCTTGTTCGCCTTCCTGCTCTCGGGCGGGAAGTACTCCTCCTTCGCCTTTATTACAAACTCGTCGAAGAAGACCGGTTGATTGACGTAGTGATACATTCCAACCGGGAACGATATGTAGAGAAACATCTTGACTACCTCCAACACCCAGCCCATCCTTTCAAACACCTGCTGGAATAGAAAGCATACGTTACAATCGTGTTTTTGGTTCTTATTCGGTCCTAGCTTAACATCGCTGTTACCGAACATGATAATCTCTTAATGCTGCCAGTAATAAATACTAATGGATAAGTTTAGTCGACCTTAACTGGCACGTGTTTGATAAATTAAAAATTACAAAATATACAGTGCGACGTTTCGACCAAGGGTTTAGTTCCTTATCAGGCACTCGACTAAACTTATCCATTATCACTGCTTCCATCTATTATCATTCTGTTCTATCCCAGCCAGCAAAATGTTAGCAGATTGGCAGCAAATTTATCAGACGCCCACACCAAAACCATAGCCATCTGTATTGACATTTGGCTTTTGTTTTGGCAACAGAGTCTGTAAAACATACGCTGCCAACGGATTGCCGGCAGAAATCGAACAGGTCCAGTTATGTGACCAGATTTTGGTGCATTTCTGCTGACACGCTGGCAACATGTCGAATATATCAGTTCCTGTATGCAATCTGCAGTCTTTCTTTCCTTCAAAATTTGTAGTGGGCATTTGACGAAATCCGTTCTGGCAGATTTGGCCGTCTGGGTATATTTCTGTATTCACAGCCTATATTTATTGCAATTTATTCTTTACGTCTATCCGATTTGATTATGATACTCTTGTTTAAATCGTATAAAGCAGAAATGACAAACAGAATAGCGAGGGGGAAACCGCCGAGGGCATTGTGGTGTACAGATTTGCGGCGTTATTTGGCATTACTAGGCATTTTTTGGGTATTAGGCCTTGCTGGGGCATTATAAACATAAAATAAGATAAACTGAGATAATAAGATAAAGTAATGCCCATTGGGCATTAGTGGGCATTGGTGTACAAGATTTTGATCAGCGGTTTCTTCGCAGAATAGCTTTGACAATCGCTCTGCTAGTATATGAGTCTGTCAACAATGTTCCTCCTCTATTATCTCTCAACTACTGAAACTTATACTGTATCTTGACTGTGGAAGCAGAAGATCTTCCTTTACATCTGACTTGTGACATGTATAAGCTGTGTTGCAATTATTTACATCTATCCAACTCGACTATGACGCTCTTCGCAAGTTTTTCTTTTCAAACTGTACAAAACAGACAAAACATCAGAACGTGTCCATCAATTGCTCCACTATATGCATCTATCAACAATGTTCCTCCTCTATCTCTCTACTCTCTCTCTACTTTATCTCTCTATCTCTCTACTATCTCAACTACTGAAACTTATACTGTATCTTGACTGTGGAAGCAGAAGAACTTCCTTTACATCTGACTTGTGATACGTATAAGCTGTATTGCAATTCTTTACATCTATCCAACTCGACTACGACGCTCTTCGCAAGTTTTTCTTTTCAAATAATTTAATTTAACTGGCTACTTACACCTATGCCCGGTCCTAAACGGCCTCTTTAATTTCTAATTGATTTTATATCTTAAAGGACCTATGTTAAAATTGTAATATTTTCTTTTCAAATTGCACAAAGCAGAAAAAACATCAGAACATGTCGATCAATTGCTCCACTATATGCATCTGTCAACAATGTTCCTCCTCTATTATCTCTCAACTACTGAAACTTATACTGTATCTTGACTGTGGAAGCAGAGGATCTTCCTTTACATCAAAGAATTGTAATTCTTTACATCTATCCAACTCGACTATGACGCTCTTCGCAAGTTTTTCTTTTGAAACTGTACAAAGCAGAGAAAACATCAGAACATGTCGATCAATTGCTCCACTATGTGCATCTGTCAACAATGTTCCTCCTCTATCTCTCAACTACTGAAA
>NW_011967221.1:1276517-1283788 GCF_000949405.1 Vollenhovia emeryi
ATCTGTCAACAATGTTCTTCCTCTATTTCTCAACTACTGAAACTTATACTGTATCTTAACTGTGGAAGCAGAAGATCTTCCTTTACATCTGACTTGTGACACGTTATAAGCTGTGTTACAATTCTTTACATCTATCCAACTCGACTACGACGCTCTTCGCAAGTTTTTCTTTTCAAATTGCACAAAGCAGAGAAGAACATCAGAACGTGTCGATCAATTGCTCCACTATACGCGTCTGTCGACAATTTCCTTCCTCCGTTATCTCTTAATTACTGAAAATTCATACCGTATCTCGAGTGCGGAAACAGAAATCCTTGATTCACATGTGACAAGCCACAACCTGGTAACCAAGTATCCCAGTAGCAGGTGTAAAAGATACAGCGGCACAATTTTGGAAGCGCAGTTACAGCCCGTGCGGGAAAATTGGCGGCGACCGAAGGGAATTGCCACGTCAAGAAACACTTGACAGAATCGTCCTGCCTAATTCTCCGATAAACATTCCCGGCTTGTGTGCAGACCGTCGACATACACAGACGTTCTCTCTCGATATCCCCCCCTCGACTCGCCGGTCGCGACATTTTCCGAGAGGGCGCAGACTCACGATCTTTCCATTTCCGCGAGCCGCGCGACCCCGGCCAGCTGTGTCGGCCTCTCTCGTACGAGTGACACGGCGGGGCCGCGTCCTATGCCAATCGTAAAAATGGCGATGTCGTGGGTGGAAGATTTGAATGCAGCCGCGAAATATAAGTTCAAAAAACGGAGGAACCTCCCTTCGTGCCGCAACGCCGTCGCTCCCCGCGCGTCCCCGTTGGTCCTCGACGGCGCGCGACGAGTCCCGTGAACGCGGCGTGCGAGCGGGAGCGCGAGTCCGAGATTTCCAGGCGGGCGTAATTTAACGTGCGCCCGACGCGAACAACCGCGACGGATCGTCGCGGCAGAACGCGAGGGGCTTTCGTTCCGCGCCGAGCGGTAGAAAACCGCGTGGGATCCGCTCGCCTCTCTTTCTCTCGGAGCTCGGCGAAATTTGAAAAAAAAGGCCAGGGCACGGGGAAACCACACGTTGGTAGCAATGCCGCTGCAAATGTTTGCCATTTGTTGCCAGTGTTGAGACGCAGTAGCGCGTCCGGGCAAAGCGCGTCGTTCGCCACGGGCCGTCTTCGACGCGGTCCTCGATGAGGTTTCTTCGCGCGAGGTGCATCCGGCGCAACCATGGAAGCCCTGCTGCCTTCGGAGATCGCGCGACTGGTGCTCGGTAAGACCGACGGGGAGGCTCCCCGGCTCCGGGAAGCCGCCAGCGCGCGTAACCTTTCCCGCGGGAACGCCGTGCCCCGCGTCACCCGCGGTGGCTTCGTCGCGGGCCGAGCAGCGACGTTCGCCGCGATCGGGTTCGCCGCATCTGCCGGAGGGATATATTCTTCGCGTGTCGTTGAATTCTTTCGCGCGATGTGGCCTCTCATCGCCAGGGTGCGAGTAGACTCTATTTCTGACACTGGAGACGTTGCTGCGCCGAGCGTTGTAAATTGTGTATTCGCCGCGAGGCCCTTTCCTTGACAGAGGGAGCAAGATTTTTACAATGCGCCTCTCTCCGGGCTCGCCTGTCTCGACTGTGTTCTCGACACGTTTGAGTTTTGACGAGAGACAAGATGTACAACAAAGAAAAACGATCTCTTGTCATTCGCTGATAAGGAACGTTTTTCTACCTTTGGTTCTCGCGTCGCTCTTGCTCGATGGCACTAATTGCGTACAGTCGATTCATTTTGTGGTCTTGTATCTAACTTGAGTTTCCGTTTCTAGGTTATTTGGAGGATCAGAAGTGCGCCGAAGCAGCCAAACTGTTTTTAGAGACGTCCCCGCATCTGCAAGAATGCCGCACGGTGCTTTCTTGCGGCAGGAGATTCAGCACTCGAGTCAGCGGCCTAACGTTGATGGACGTCGTCGAGAAGTTTTCAGCCATCAGTGCTATGAGTAAATAATACGCTACCGTTTGCACCGTTATAAAATTCGAATGGCAGTAGAACAGACAGGCGAATAGACCACATGTCCAAATGTACGTGTTATCTCTTTCAGTTCAAGAACGATTAAGTAAAGCCACTGACTGCGAGCAGTTAAAGCATTGCGGGGATCTAATAGAGCAGCTCAAATTTCTAGTGGAAGAGCCGCGTGGCCAGCGATTTGTCGTAAACATAAATGTACCTTCACAGGTAACTTGTCTCAAATCATTTCTCTCTTCACGGTATTCCAAACGTAGCGGGGATCGTTCGCGTTTAACACAACTGAAAGCCGAATACGGACAAATTGTCATACTGCTAAGTTTCGTGCTGCCTTTTCGTATTGCGCTGTAAAATTCTCCAACAAACTACCTTCCTCCATCAGATCTTCCTCTCTTGCCTCCTTCCGCTCCTCGGCCTCTGCTCCACATTACCTCACCAGCTTTCTCCGACGAATAGTGTACGGATACTTGCGTTATATTTACACTTGTGTGCTTACTTCTACTTGTAAAATCTTCTTAATCTTATTGTATTTATTTATTCTTGCTTGGCTCATTACACTTATATATATTACTTTTTGTTTTCATTTTGTAGTCATGACAATTTGCGTTTTTGTTTCTACTCTTCCTATCGAGTAGGCATTGAAGCAGCTACTTCGTTGGTGCTTCACCTTTCGCGTTATTCTAATATCACATTGCTCTGTAATTTTCACTTGGCAATCAATTAAATTAAAATTAAAATGCCCATCTCTGCCAAGGCTGGTTAACTTTAATCTCGGATTAACTTGCCTCCCTGTTTCTAGTTTTGGGAATTGGAAAAAGATAAAAGCTTAGTTTAAGCAGGGATTAAAGTTAATCTGCATTTGTAGAAGTGGACAAAAGCTCTCAAAATAATAGGTAGTTTCTCGATTAATGTACGTGTTTGTACACGCGTGTTGTAAGATCAAACGGAAGTTGATATTAAATTGCGTGACATAATGTTTCTCCTCATTTTACAGAGTAATGCACAAACGTCGAGTGGCTCACCTGTTGCTGCAAGCAATTTGCGCAAAAGGCACCACAGCAATAGCGAACGTGTCAAACGTAGTATTAAGTCCCAGTTGAACTCGGTACAACAATCTGATATCATGAGTCCACGTATGTTTCTTCTTTTTTTTCGCGGTGTTTATAGCGCAAAGTATAAGATTTTGATCAAACTCTTGTTTAAATATAGCAGCGAGTTGTCACAATGTTGACACAACCCCGTTAGAGAGTCTGCCTGGAAATGTTGATTTGTTAAAGCAGGTAGAATGCGCGGCTCATGAAGTCGAGAAAAGGGACGACAGTTTCACGCAGGAGCCTCGCAGACAATGTGACTTTCATAAAAATAATAGTACAAATAATATCAGCACGCGTAATAGAAACAATAGTGTTCGAATAAGTTCAGGTAAGTATAAGAGTCGAACCGATTGCATAAATTAATAGACAAATTGATCAGCAGCTTCCTTTGCAGATGACGTCTCGAGCGTACGAAGTTGCGAAATGGACATTGATGATAAAAGAAAGGAAGAAAGCAGCGCAATTAGTGCGATGCCTAAGCAGTACACTACAGCCACAAGTACGGAAGAGCTATTGAGTTTCACTAGTGCAGAGGTCCAGACTGTTCCTTACGAGATACCCGAGTCTGAATCCGAATCTAACGACGTGCCTATCGAAAATCTCAGTGTAGGCTGATTGAATAATATTTACAAAAGTGTATTCGATACATATCTACAAATATTTGCTCTTCAAATTATTTATTATATAGAGCGTTGTGTCATTAAATGTCTGCTTGTACTATTTCCAGATATTAACGAAAGAAATCTTGAATCGTACAGAATTACAAGAATGCATTGCAGAGAATATCAATAAAGCAATCATTCCTACAGACTTATCGATGAACGAGAACTTGAGCGAATCTATGGTCGGTGAGGGGAACACGTCGATCATGGCCGAATTAAATAATGCTATTAAATCAATCGTTGAAGCAACAGAGGCCGATCCTGTGTTCGAAAAGTTTCTCGACGAGTTCATTAAGCCGCAGACAGAAACGGACACGAGTCCGGAGGAAGATGGTGAAGGAAAGCTAAGTCCGAAGTCTGTCAATGAGTGCGTATATATTTTATTTTTTGAACCGATGCTATTTTGTTGTGAATTAAGTATGTTACATTTTTTAAATGTCGTTTTCAGGGCGCAGGAGAAACAAGTGGAGGCAGGTGTGAGCAACGTTAGCTCACCGGAGCCAGTGGTAATAGATACTAAAGTATCCGCGGAGGATGGTACGGCGGACGTGCCTTTGAAGCACAGACTCCGCAGTTCTTCAAGACAGCAATACAACAGAGTCGAGGACGAGGTCGACAAAGCGAAGGATCAGAACGCTTTGGAAGATCAGAACGCAGCCGCAATATTGAGCATTATAAACGCCAATATTATCAATAGCGTGTCTGACAGTGACAAAAAATCGCTTGATACGAAAGAACTAATAACCGTAGATGACGATAATGAACAGGAAATGCAAACAATATCTACGACAAGTAAGAATGACGCTGCAAAACCTTTAACAGCGGCCAATGTACAGAAAACTAATAATGTCGCAGCATCTGTAAATAGTGCACAGCCCAAAGTTAAAAAATCCACCGTAAAGCGACCGAGACCTACGAAACCTAAACGCGAGCCAACGACCAACGATAACCAGTCCAGTTCTGTTCAGTCCAATACAATTCAGCCTATAACGGAACACGAAATCATGACTATGCCAACACTGATAGTGTGTTCGAAAGACGAGGTAAATAATATTTTGATAAACCGCTCATCGACCATCACGTCAACTTCCACGTCGCGTTTTGTCCCGATCGCCCCGAAAGATCCGAACAGACTTAAAGAAACGGTATTTCTAAGGGCGGTAAACATAGCGCAGAAACTACCGCTAGCCAAAGCACTGCCGTCCGTGGTAGAAGAACCAAACGGCCTTGCGAACCAAGTGGAATCGTTAGAACCGCCGGAGAAAAACGGTAACGTGAACAAACGATTAAAAGCTGCGTTCAAAACTGACACGCCCGTACCCATCATCAGTATTGATCAGCAGGTGTTAAATTGTCCGGCAGAACCGGTGCAGACCGATAAGATCGTGGGTGGCGAGTCGATAACGCTTTATGGAAATGAGACCAGCGCGAAAACGTCATTAGAAAGCACGAATATGCCTACGATCAATCTGGAGGAGAATATCAGCATGTCGGAGAGCGGGCTTTCTCCGTATTTAAAGTTCAATTGCAAGACCAATCAGAGTCACAATCTTTCGGACATTGATTTAGCATCCGTGATGGAGAGCGCGGCGAACACCGCGGCGAATAATAACAAAACCACGCAGTCGCCTAAGAACGATATTATTACTAAACGCACGCCGAAATCCCTGTTGAAAAGTAGATCCAAAAATCATAGATTGAGTTTATCCACGCCGCGTAAACGGAGCAGGCACGTAAGGGCCCTCGACTTCAGCACACCTACGAGAACGAGTTCCACGAGGAAAACGAACGGGGACGGAAACGCCCAGTTCACGTCGACGTCGGCGAAACGTTCGAAATCCGTTTGTAGGACTTCGTTATTCAGATCGCCGTCACTTTCCAGCGCGTCCGCTCCGAAGCAGAAGAGTCCGATGAAAGTTAGTCAGTCTTGCAGGATCCCCATAGCCACTAGAAGCCCCGCGCCCAAACTCATGGGAGGCTGGGACAAGTATAACGGAGTTGGCGTCATCATAGGTGAGGTGTCTCCACACGGGAGTACCAGCGCGTCTTGTTCCTCCTCCGAGGATAGGATCGTTCAACACAAGCCGTCCAAGCCCGTGGCGGGAAATTGGGACGCTGATTTACGCAAAAGTATAGAATCGAACAAGACGGACGAGAGAGACGAGCCGGAGGCTAAGAAGCCGGAAAAGAGGAAGAGAAAAAATTCCATCAAGGACAAGAACGGCATGATATGTAAGAAAGCTAAATACAGCCCGTCGACAAGATCGGCAAAGAGTAACGACGGAAGAAAAAGTTGCGGTAGATCGAAGGTGAACAGGAGGCGTAACGCGAAAGTCATCGATGAATCGGAAGAGAATTCCCAAGAAGACGTAATAATGGAACCGAAAAGTAACGAGAAAGAAAATATAACGAAGACCACTGTCAATAGTGCAAGTTCCATCGCAAACAGGTCCGATAGACTTTCCGAATCGACCGATACTTGCGAGACACTGGCAAAAATGAATAGTACGAGCACAGCCAGCGGCAGTGCGGTAGTAGCCGAGAAGAAACCCGTGAAAAAATACGCGCAACTAAAGACGATATCGACCAACGTGAGGAAGTCTGACAGCGAGAGGGAAAAGAACGCGCTGAAAGTCGCACGGATCAATTCGCAGGTGTCCGAGGTCTCGCGAATCTTATCCACGGACAATACGCAGAACATTCTGCGAATGCCCGACATGATAAGCCTGGAGACACCGAGGAAGTGCGACAACATATCCGGGCCTCCGCCAACACCGAGAGTACTGAGTCCGAGTAGCAGTCTGATCACGCCGTTTATCAAGATCAGCGACGACTCCTCTAAGATACGCAGTTTCATCACCACCCCGGAGTTCCCGATAACTCCAGGCGTGGCCCTGACTCCGAAGGAGGAGACGACTAGAGATATCATAAAGAGAGGCGAGTACAATTCCGCGTACTACAAGCCCGCCTCCGAGCAAGCTCAGAAGTCCGATCTGCAGGTGTCCAAGCCTAAGGATAGCGTTACGCAGGAGTCGCCCATTTTATCCTCGTCGCACATAACGTTACACTTGATGCACAACAGTCTCGCCTCTGGCAGCGCTTATCAGAGGACATGTACGTCCTCTAAACTCGAGATAACGGAGTTCGAAGTGATTAAGGAGAATTTACCGAGGGAAGAGGCTATCAAGGAGTTCAAAATTGCGTCCACCTCCAAGGATTCGGCAGAGCTCAACGCTTCGATTGTGATAGATCACCACGTGGATCTGATACAGGTCAACGAATTCAAGGGTGAGCACGGAGAAACGGTAATCGACGCCAATTATGCCAATGATTCTCACGACTCGGTGGAGAGCAGCTCCTCGTCATCCGACACATCGTCGTCCTCGTCGTCCTCATCGTCGTCTACGTCCAGCAGTTCGAACACGAATACGTCGGTGAACACGCATTCGCCGAACGGGAAGCGCGATAAAGCCTCGAGTAAAACGAGCACGGACATCAGTAGCGATTTCGCGGAGAAACGCGTT
>NW_011967221.1:1289008-1295736 GCF_000949405.1 Vollenhovia emeryi
TTAGAAGTAAAGTATTAGGGATTTTGTTACTGACAACCTAGATCTATTTAACACTTATGTAACTCTTCACGACTTCAGTCATTTCCATATAGTATTCTTTGTAGTCAGTTATTCTTTTTAATACTGACTTTGTGCATTGAAGATGAACGTTTATTTTCTTTTAATTTACAAATCTTTTAAAGTTTTTTAGTTTCGAAATTTTTACTTTTATGAACGTGTGATAGACAATATAAATATATATGTATATATTGTAGAAGGAATATTAATATTAGTATATACCTATATGACAAAAAGTGTCATATACTCTCTAAAATTTGTGGAGTGAAAATACTGCCATAGAGTGAAATGTTTACTCCATTGGAGTTAATATTCACTCTGTTGGAGGAAATGTTCACGCCAATAGGGTGAACATTTCGCTCCACAAATTTTAGAGAGTAGACTGTATTCTTGATTGACAATATCAATTGAATTTGTTTGATATAATAACAATAATTTAAAGAAAATTACTTTAAATATCTAAAACACCCGAAGTCATATTTCTACGATACAATGTATGTGATATTCTTCAGTTTTTTTTAAGTTGAAAAGGTAAACATTGCAGTACACGTTACAGTTTATATTATTCTGAAAAGTTTACAAAATTTTGTAACATACAAACCAGATATCGATGTGTTACTAGTTTCCAGGATCTACTTCCCTAGCGGAAAAAATTTCTATAAATAACTACAAAAAATTGACTCGAGATAGAAATTTGTAGAAATTTTTATATCTTCGTTAAAACATTTATTTTTTTGTAAAAATATCTACAAAATAGTATCACAAATTACAATGTTCTCAAATCAAGAAATTATTGTGAGTAATATTTCATGAAAATGTACAATTTTGTAAAAATTAGTACAAAATTTTACTGGTTTTAAAAATTTGTGAAATAACAAAATCTTAAAGAATTAAAACATCTGCTTACTTGTAGAATATTACAAAAATTAACACAAGTGTTCCAATTCTAGCATTTTCATGTTGATTTTCCTAACACTTTTTAAATTTACGTAGAATTTCATAGATTCTGGCAGTTATATTTAATTTTCTTGTAGAACTTTGTAGAATTATTTCCGGCAGGGTTATTTTCTTCAACGAAAAAAGGGAATAAAATGTTTTATTTTTCCATTACACATCAGTAATACCTCTCTCTGCTGCACACGCCCATTGAATATCGCGCGTCGCTCATCGCGTCCGGTCTGCATGAGCCAGAAAACGTTATGGCTCATTCAGACTGAACGCGATGAACGATGAGCGACGCGCGATATCCAATGGGCGTGCAGTCTTTATAGGAAAACTGTACGCTTTCCCATAAAACCTGTACGCTCATTGGATAATCGCGCGTCGCTCGTTGCTAACCTAACCTCTTCACGCTTGCGACTCTACTTTCTGCGCGCAGCCATATTACTTTTCATAGCATTTGGACCGAAATGCTATTGGTCGCTACTGCTCGTCCTCAATGCTCGCTCACCTTTCTTTTTACACCATGGTTTTCACTTGCATACATGGTGTCCGCCGGTATCGGTGAATCATTTGTGTAGAGTACTAATTTCATAAATTTAGCTGCGCTATGAAGCTAGTAAGGTAAGATACGTGCAAACTTACGTGATGAAGAAGACGTTGCAAACAAATTGAATTTTCCACGCGTGCGGCGACTCGTCTGTATACTTTCTATGAGAATTCGTAGCGAATACGCGCGCGCAACCTAACCTATACTTTCAAAGTTTTTGCGCGAAAACGTTGATATTTTTCGTCGAGGATTAACGTCTTGTTGCTACCTTTGCAGATTTTTGATGAAGCTCAGTCACGAGACCGTGACGATAGAACTGAAAAACGGCACTCAAGTTACTGGCACGATTACAGGTAGGTCTAAGTGATGATTTGTTGTTGCGACTTGGTGTCAGGTTAGAGAAATTGAAATCTGTGTGGCTACGCAAGATTTGTCATACAAAAAATTCTTATATAGCACATTATCTTGTAATTGACAATTTTTTATATTTAATGTAGCAGGAATATATTATTGTGACTATAGAGTTAATGTGAATTATTTTGCTGCAGGTGTCGACGTTGCGATGAATACACACTTGAAAACAGTGAAAATGACAATAAAGAACCGCGAGCCCATACAGTTAGAGACTCTCAGTTTGCGGGGTAACAATATTAGATATTATATTTTGCCCGACTCTCTTCCCTTGGAAACATTGCTGATAGACGACACACCGAAGGCCAAGGCCAAGAAGAAGGAAGCTGCGAGAGGTATATATAGCATACGTATTAATAGACCTTTCAGGACTATGCAAGTGTAAACAAATCGAATAAAAAGCACTTCATCATTCAATAAATGATCTTCATGTAGAATGGACTGAGCTATGTGATAGGCAAATGCGTGTCTATTGTAAAAAGAGAGTGCTACATAGGAGCAGAGTCCTAATTATTTTACTATATATCGACGTGTGCATAATTAATTTGTTAAAAACACAGTTGAAAGGGTTGATTCAATAAATATTAATCCGATTGTTTTTAACGTCAGTTGACAAGAGATATTTTCTTTTTATATCTCTTTCGTTATCGCAATTAATACAAATCTTTAATCATTAATCATGCCATTTGTTTCCAGGTGCTGCTCGTGGCAGAGGACGCGGCGCCAGGGGTGGCAGAGGTGGCAGGGGTGGCCGAGGTAGAGGAAGGGGCAGGCGATAGTGACAACACATTCTTCACTTTCAATATGCAAACTTTTCTAAGTTTGCGAAATCGATATTCTGCTAATTTTATAAAACCCTATCTATGTGAATCTGTTTCTTAATGTGATGCTACGATACCAAGTTCCAAGATAATGTGGACATTCATTTTTAACAGATTTAAATGTAACATACAGGCATTCCGATATTTCAATTTTATATTCTATTTTATTATTCGATATACTTCAATGAAATATAGGAAAAATTGTAAAATTTGTTTACTTGCTATGTAATTAGCAGTCATTTTCATCGCAATATGATTCATTGTATGTAATTTAAATATGGTACATTTTCGAATCTATTCAAAGTTTTTCACAGTATTGCAAGTTTTCTAAAAGACATTACAATTTACAATTACAAAAATCAAATAGTACAAATGACATTATTACTTATTTTTCACTACAATATCCTTGTAAAACTATTACCTGATTTAATTAGAATAGTAAGAATTTCTCTCTAAACTTAAATATGTGTAACAAGAACTTTCTGAATAAAAAAGTGCCGCGATAAAAGTATTCAATGTTCTATTTGTTATTGGATTTAAATGCCTAAGTTCACTTTTGTTACACACCACGTTAACTTCAACGTACACTCGTGTATTCGATTAACCACTTCTGTCAACATTTACGTGACACGAAGCTACGACGGCTCGTGACAATGTAACTTGTAACATGTCGTTACTCGCGACGGTCTCGTCCCAAAATGTTCGCACATGATTATGTGGAGATCATCAAAAAGGCTGATCATCGATTGCATACAGTTCGTCATTAGATGCGGCCGCAGTAATTTCGATGCGGATGATTTGGATGACATCTCCGATTACGACGTCCTGGATGTTCCTAGTAATGTAGCGATATTCACCCCCGCTGTTGCGAGAAGTGTATTTCTTTATAAAGTTTGCCGTAATCAACGAGAAAAGCTCTTATCTTGCCGTATAATAAACACAGCCAGAGCGCAAAGTGCTCATTGAATTTTTCACGCAATCTTATTTTAACACGATTTGTTTATACAAATTTGCTTCTAATTGTATATAATTTGAAAACATTGATCAGATTTCTACAAGATTTTAGAATGCATCGATGAATTAATAGCTGAAAAGTTGATTAAAATATTTGCCAAATTGAGAAAAAATTTTAAAAGCTCGACTCATAATGTTGAAAGTTAATAATAATTTTTTTACCTGAACTTTAGTTGGTTTATTCTGTTAATTTTGTTATGTGCGTTTTTATTATATAATAAAATGCAATGTAAAGAATCGAATTTTGCGTCACTACAATTCACAATAAGAGGGATTTGAAAAAATAAGAAAATTGTAGCAATCTTATGATTTATCTCAAGACATAAATTAACCCGAAGATATGTCGCGGTTTGCAAAATGCCAGTATCGTAATAGCGAACGAGAAGTCGCGGGCGATTAATCTCGGCAACGATAAAAATCATCGTTTCATTTTGTTGTCTTGGCTTGCCCTCGGCGTTCTTGACGGCGCAAGCCAGGGCGGAAACGATCGATATTGTAGACCCGGGGTAGCTTTACGACAAGACACCAAGTGCTTAAATCGACGGTTCAACGTCCTCGCAGTGCATTTCCAACCGCAAACGTTCGGGCTGCCAAGGCAACCGCGCCAGGACGACCTCCAGCATCGACCGGACGCGCCGGGAGCGAGGAGGACCTCACCGCCGGAAGTGGTGAGCAAGGTGTTGCAGGCCCTCGAGGAGATGGGCGAGCCCGTGGGACCGTCGGCAGAGAAGGTGCTCAGGGCTTCGTCGAGACCCCTAGGGTACCTGCTGCATTTAGGAACACCATCGGCGAGGACGAGCTAACAGATTCGCCACTTCGCAGTTTCAACCAACTTCTACCCTGGAGTCCGTATCCGGGGATCTTGTTACCTCGGACCGCTCGGGACTTTCGCACTTGTGGACTCCCAGAAGAAGCGAACGAACCGTCCGTGTAGAATATTCGACGCCTCGTTCTTGTGACTTTACCCTCTTCTCCCTTCCTCTTGTACGGACACTTAAGTCACGTCTTAATTGTGTAATAATATTGTGTGCGTATATAAAAATAAACTGCATACGATACCTGAAAGATCCGGAGACTTTGCAGTTTCGATTGCTTATCAAGAATCGCTGATTGCGTTTTTCATATGCGATCGTGTATTCTGTCTGGTTATGTATTATATATTATTTCGTTGAAAAATGTATCGACGACGAAAGCTATTACAATAAAATCTTATTACAACAAATATGGTCCAATTTCCGAGTTGAATTCTTCACAGTGAAATTTCGTTAAATTCCCAGTTGACCATGTATTGACATAGAAAATAGCTTCATTCTCGTGAACTAAATTTCGTTATAGCGAACAATTTTGACTGTAATTTATGTAAAGTATTTAAAAGAAAAGCTTTTATATGCACGTATGTGATTGTTATTATTTAATATAATTTATACCAATTAGTATGACATTATTTTAGCATTCGACGAAGCAACAAAGAAAAAGAAAAATCTTAGCTATTATCAATTTTCTTTTTGAAATTGTTAATTTTTTTGTACTTTAGAGAGCTAAAGATTAAATAAAAGTGTGTATAAAATGCGTTTGATAGGTGCTCGATTACATTCGTGATTTATTGTTCGGTACAAATGGACGCAATTAAATTAGTAATGAACAAAGTTGCGATACGCAACATCTCTTTCAGCGAATTTGGGTGGATGCACTAGGGCGCACAATCTGCAGGCTGTTGTACGAATTTAGCTATAAACGAGATATATTACAAATGATCACTTTGACTGAATAAACTTAATTACATTTTAATTGTGTTATTTGACTAACATTCGTGATATATTTTATTTTACGTATATCCAGCTTAAAAATAGCTTCTTACGCCATTTTTATTAATAACAAAGGAATAAACATTAATAAATATCTATAATAGTTATTTCCCTTTTAAATTTCAACAGAGACTCGGAACAATTATTAAAATATATTATCAAAATATTAATATTAAAAAATATATAAAATTACAAAAGATGCAGCGATATGCCGGTTGAGTTTCGATAGAAAAGAATTTTGGTTCTCAGCAAGAAATAAATATATCGTCTTGTTCACCGAAGTATATATTCAGGGGACACTGCACACGACGCAGTATCGTTTTATACGAGGTGAGCAGGCAGCTTTCAGTGCGTATTTAGTGCATGCAGTAGCCGAATTCGCCGTTCGCCGAAATCCTTTTACATGAACCCGATAACGCCGCAGGCGACACGCTCGCCCGCCGATCCGGTCTTCAGACTCTCCTCGGTTCCGCCACGACCGAGGTCGTCGGGTTTCTCGTGGACCACCAGGGCCCTGCCGATCGCACCCCGCACGCCTACCAGGCTCAAATAGTGATCCATGCCGTCGATATGCGCCACTCCGTCCTGCCCGACCTCAATATTGCCGAGATCGCCGACGTGACGTAACGGATCGCTCGGTGCGCCGTGATTCACCTGAAACGTAATCACTCTTCGTTTACCGTAACGGAGAACGGAGGAAGGGAGTGCGTTATCGGGGGGAGATGGCGACGGCTGAATCCACGAGGTGCGAGGCTATCAATTTCCGCTAATTGTATCGCGTTCACTTTCGGCGAGTAGATGTGGCGACAGTATCATTCAGTTTTTTTCCCCCCTAGAGCTCGAGAAAATTAATCCGAAAGTTCTATTTCCTCGACTTTAAGCTTCCTCAGAGAACAGTTAACTTGGTCATTTGCGACCTTTCTAGATGAATTTTCCATGATCCCATGTTGAGGATCTTGCGCAATTTCACCGTCTATTTTATTAATGTATTCTAAATATCTGCAATATCTATATGAATTTATCATTTTGATAAACTGACACGAGAGAGACGCGGGAACGAAGTTGCAATACGAAATCCGAAGCGTACAACTGTGTCTCTATATGACGAGAGGAAGATGCTTATTCATATCA
>NW_011967221.1:1299216-1341536 GCF_000949405.1 Vollenhovia emeryi
TAAACTGATTGCAATGCGCATAATTTACACTGAAAAGAATTTCTGGTTGAATATGGACGAATCAGATAATTCCTTTAGGATTTACCAGAATTTCTGTAGGATTACAGGAATTCTGGTAAATCCTAAAGGAATTATCTGATTCGTCCATATTCAACCAGAAATTTTTTTCAGTGTAGAATTGCAATGCCGTTGTTACCATGTACGGATTGAAATGCGGGCCAGCCGAATTGCAACCCTTCCGCAAATCCCCCTTTTCGTGCACGTGGAATCCGTGCAAGCCCGGATTCAACCCCGTGATTGTGCCCGTGACCCTGACCCCTTCGGGCAGCTGCTCCAACGTCAGCATCCCTCGGGCTCCATCCACCGGCGAGCCGTCCTGATCGAGAGCTTTCATCTCCACCACGGCCTTCAGACCGATTGCCTGCAAAGTGAAAAATTAATCGCAGTTATTTCGGATTGGCAAGGGAGGCCAACGAAAGTCAACTCTATTCGACAAAAGTGTATAGATGAGTGTCGAAGAGATGGATGAATAACGCATTGGCCAATGTACAATATTGACGTACGAAATATCAAAGTGCTGTAAAGACTCGCCAAACACCTCGGCAGCTTTTTCAGATCGGGAGTCCTGGCGGCTCCGAAAGCAGAACGAAAATCTACGTGAGCGAGGATCTACGGAAGCAATTTGTTACAGCTCGATTATAGCTCGATTAATCCGTAAATGCTGCCGCGCGAGTGGAGTCCCGCGGGAGAACGCGAAGGCCGGAAATTGATAATGACGCGTCCGCGAATCGTATATACGAGTGATACACTATGTAGCGCACTCGGGAACGGTGTGCTTCCTATCTAATTTCATGTAGTACCAACTGGATCGCATTAGAGCTGCGCCACTCGCGCTCACCTTGATTCACCCCGCGCGACTCGCATACGGACGTCGAGTCTTATCTATTTCCTCTTATTTCCCTCCTCCTTTTTTGTTTAAGCGTGGTTGTGGTTCACGGATAAAATCCGCAATTACCAATGCGACCAGGGGTATAATCTACGGCGACGATGAAGCGGCTAGAAACTGCGCGCAAGGTCGGCCCAAGTGAATCGCCGCTTCGTTAGAATTGCACCGGGGCATAGGCGAAGAGCGGGCACTCGTAGTGAAAGCGTCCTCGTGGCATAACGACGCGCACCAGTCGGCGTCCTTCGCGATGTTTAAATAACTTAATGGCTAATTATGCAAATTTCCGCGTATTAAAGATGGACTATGTGGTTAATGACTAATGATAGAGACGCGCTGATGGACGAACCGATGAATTGTATCGCCACGTTCGTCGCTGAGGATGAACAAGTCACGCGCGTGCAAATGTTTACACGAGATGCATGCGAGGAAAGAGAATGATACTGCGGGCGGAGCGTTTAAAAGGACGCGTACGCGCCGTCTCGACGTTAAATGAGATCGAAAATAATATCTTATTTCCATTGTGGAAATAAGAAGAATTGCCCGAGATTTTTATAGACTTTTTATCTGGGTCTGTAAATAACGGTATAATAATAAATGTGTGAATACATATCGCTTCATTTATCGATGTAAATTGCCATTGTAAAAAAAATGTATACTAATAAAAACGAGTTAATGTAACTCGTTTTCCTTCGTGCGTCTATATCCATAGGCATAATGAATTATTGCATTGTACACAATTATCGTTTCACCGTCTTGCAAGTAATGTCGAATGACAGATGATTGCTACTTCAATAACGTTCGACGGAAATGTTTGTAACGGCTGTTATTTGCAACGTAAAGCTATAAATATAACGATACCGATTTCCGCGAGCATTGAGATCCAACAGTAATCGCATGTCGAGCAGCGAAATTACGCACCGAGTTTAATCAAAGTTCGATGAATGGCGAGGTAAGAGGAGTAACCCCGTTAAAGTTTGAAAGAAAAGTGAAAGGATGTTTACTGAACATTTTCGCACAAGATTACGTAATCTGTTTCAGGTTTCGTGATAAAAACCGTATTGACATTTGAAACAATTGAAAGTGCAAAGTAAAAGGATTGAAATTAATTAAGAGTCAGCAATTATTCGATCAAAAAATTAGATAAGAAACGAGAACGCCAAATTTTAGCAAGTTGTAGGTAGCCCAATAATTTTAATTTGATATGTAAATTCGTATGTTAGAACTTTTTTTTATAAAATGACTCGTGGTAAAGAATTCGTAAGATTATTTAAAATTTTTTTCTCAAAAATGGAAACTGAAAATATTTCTTCGTAATTATCGTGATGACAGTAACAGTACAATGCTTCAATCCGATATTTATAGAAAGTAAATTATATTAAACATTATAATTGCGACAAGTGATTGCGATTAATATCGAATGCCAATCTTGTCAGTAATTACATGAAAATGACAAATTTCGTCACCAATAAAATTATTGCATATAAAATAAAATGTATACGAAAAGGGCGTTTTTCAATTATTCTAATTAATTCTAACAGGGACTTATGGTCAACCCAACTGGCTAGTAGCTTTATTTAAGTAGATACTACAACGTTTCGACCCTAGTTTGGGTCCTTTTCAAGTAATACTAAGTATGTCGTCATGTCGGAAGAGACCGTGTCATATTATAAATTTTCGGTACATGTGAGCAATTCATCACACATCAATAAAAAAAAACAAACGATATATAAATACGTACGAAATAATACGGTTCCATGTAGACCTCATAGAGATCGCTCCTGGTCCCAGGATCACCCGGCAGACTCCTGATGAACAGCGTCCTGTCGTTCACCGAGTCCGCCGTCCTGTCGTATGGGCCGGCCCTCGCGATCGCGATCATACCGATGACTATCAATAGCCGCCACATCTCGCGAGCTACGAGTCCCGAAGGTGTGCCGGAAGGATTCAGCAGTGATTTGGTCCTCGCGAGGAGTCCTCCAAGTCGATCGGAGGATAAAGCGAGTCTGACGGCAGGACCCGACGGCGTCTCCGAGATCTGCTTGGTGTGTTTCTCCTTCCTCCTTCTCCCTGCTGTACTACCTCCTCCTTCTCGACTCGATTGCCACAAGATCTGGCAGCCTGAGATTCATCCACTTCTCACGATAACGATCTCGGAGCCGTACCGATCAAGGAGCTGCCTCCGGGACCACCGCTCTTTGAAGACTGCTCTTCTCGGAGAAGAAGAAGAAGAAGACGAAGAAGAAGAAGAAGAAGAAGAGCAGCAGCAGCAGCAGAGGTAGGACTAGAAGCCACCGGTTCGATTCCCCGTGGCGTGTATTTATGCGTTGCGTCATCGGCGAGTCACGACGAGGACAAGGCAGGTTGTACTTGGGTGCTAATCTCGAGGGGCGCCGTGACACCAGGGGGTCTCGATCGCGGACGAGCGGTACCGATTTAACGAGACGCGATCTCGCGATCGCGTAACCGCTATCGGCCCGATCGGCGATTGCGTGCGCGAAACACCGTGGCCTGGTCCCTCCTTCTTCCTCTTCCTCAGGCACATCGGTTCGGTGCATCGCCGTACTCGACATACATCCACCGCGTGCGGAGTTCTCCAATGCACGTGGCCCACGCGCGAGACCAAGCCAAGTGAAAGCGAGATGTGCCCCGCGGGCACCTCTCGCTGGGGGCTGACGGATCGCTTGGCGGCTGATGCCGCGGGCTAATCTAGACACAGTCATCTGAGTAACTCTAAAGCGGACGTGAAAAACTGCGAAAACCAGGACGAACAACTTTCGTGGTTAGCCAGCCGGAGCAGCAACAGCTGTTGCATGAACTTCATCATCGTGGAGGGTGCTACTTGATCCGAATTTTCGAGTTGAAGCGAAATTCTAAAAAATAACAGAATAAGTTAATTGCACTGTAACAGGATCGTTGTTTTACTGAGAAAAATGTCCGATTAAATTTAATCGGATAATCCTATTACATAATAACAAATGGATATATCTGATGAAGAACACACGGAAAGAACAATGTAGCTGCTGTAGCTAAAACTTAGCAAAATAGGGACAGCTAATATTTTTAGTTGTGATAGCTCAATATTTTGCTACGACAGCAAACCGTTTGCTGTCGCACCTAATACAATAGGCACAGTAGCAAAATATTGAGCTATCACAACTAAAATATTAGCTGTCCCTATTTTGCTAAGTTTTAGCTACAGCAGCTACATTGTTTTTTCCGTGCATGATCGGACATATCCGTAAATGATCATAAATAATAAATAATGCAGTATATAATAATTTATAGAATAATAATAATTTTGCGATATTGATACAGTGAGAAAGACGCTAAGGTTACTCGGATTCGTTACCGATGAAAATTTAATTAACGCCACCGATAAAAATATGTTAGCATTCTTAACTAACGGCACTTTACTCCAATATTAAAAAGCTAATGAGTCTCGTGAGAATTCGATATCGCCATGAATATCAATCGATTATTTCCCGTTGCTGCAAATATCGGCGCTTTATAAAACTTTTGCCAGAAGGTTTCGCGAATTATTCATACAAATCAGACGCGAGCTTCACGTTGCACATCTTCTCCGAGTATTCCACGCACGGTATGCGAGTTTTACTTACATAGTTACAATCATCCGCGCATTTGCATGCACGAACCGAATGTCGTCGCCGCCGCGGATTCGCGGTAACGAGTATTCATGATGCGTGCTAACGATCCGCGAGGAGTGTTCTTCAATTCCGAAGATGCCATAATCCGATCCCAGGAAACGACGGCAGCGTGGTGCACCGAACGACGTGCAACATCACGGATTTTTAATCGCGTTAAAACGATGATTTACGATTATGCGTGACAATAAAATTCTCTCGTCCGTGAAAAACAACGAGAGATAACGAGGCGAGGGAGGTAGCAAGAGAAGGAGGACGAAAAGAAGAAGAAGAAGAAGAGACACGAGGCTGTAGGACCCGGTATATCCGAGTGTAGGTCAAGCACGACCGGATAGAAATAATAGGCGTCTTTAACATGACCCTCGGCAGATGCAATACCTTCTAATGAATGATTTCTAATAAATCAAGTCTAATAAATGAGAGTATCACCTGACAAAATTTGAACTGCAAACAGCTGATAACAGAGCACGATGCGTCGCTATTAATTTGTTAAGTAATTTGCTAATAATTTGAAAAAAGTTGACGTTAAATATTCAACCAAAAATAATGCTAACGAATCTTGTTTTATTTAGCGTTAATAAAATTAACTGCATTTATCCGAATATTTTTTAATTTTGATAGCGCGACGGTTGCAGTCTTCGTAAAGCGATTATTAAACCGCAATCGCTACTATATGTTGTAAACTTAATTTGGAATAATATAATTAAGTAAACTTGGTAAAGTAAAATTTGCCAGCAACAGTAATGAGTTGAACAATTAAAGTTAATAAAAATAATAATGCAAGTCTTCATTAAATTCATATCTTCACCGATAAATCTCGAAAATACATAAATTCTAAGATGTTTACGCAGGTTTCTCTGTACTTATAACGTAAGAAATTAAAACAATTATTCACAATTGCGTCACGACTGACACGAATGATACTTTTTCTACAACGTTGAACTCAACGATAATAATAAAACGTAAATTCTTAATTTTCTGTAGAAGATGGTAAAGACTTTCTATGATATTTATCTCGGTTCGAGCAACGTCGAGCTATTAATTGCCAAAGTTTACCTTCAAAGATCTTCCGCGATATGCATTTTAAAGATTGACAGCAACGTTGGAGACTCGCACCTCGAAACGATCAAGGTAATCTCTATCTTCCAGCAGAAGAAATACGCAGGGTCAAGGCAGCGAAGCGTGAAGGTACGTCGTAACTTCACCACGCCGACGTCTACGCCATTGCCACTTCACAGCGCACCGCCACAAGAGTGTGGAGTGTGTCAATGAAAGGAGTCGCGGTATCGGAGCAGCGGTTTGTTTTCACGTTGATCGACAGGGATTATTGCGCAAGAGAACCTTGCCAATCATCTCGTTCGTCATTGACGACGTTTCATTATCGTCGTCGTTTGAATCAATTGTTGATCTGTCACTCGGATTTAACTCTCCCGCTAATCCGCGTCGAGTCTGCATCTATTCAGACGAAAACTTTGAGAACCCTTTTTTAATACATCGATTTTAACGCAGAAAAAAAATCTTGCAAGATATTTTAACCGATCTTGATCTACAGGACGGATTTTTTTTACAAAAAAAATGACAAAGAAAAAAGAGGACTTGTCATTATATTTGAAACGATATCGTCTTCGGTTTATGAAGTCTACTAGTGCAATTAGGGTGACATTACCTCGTTTTCCCGAGAGTGGGAAAATCTGGGCGAAGCGCTATAAAAAGCGACGCGATTCGATCGGAGCATAGTCTGTCCATAAGCCATTGTACAAGGCCTGTGAAACCTTGGTGCCATAATGACTAATGTTCTAGAAGGGGGGAGATAAGACAAAAGGTGTATATGCCGGTATGTAAGAATGGTCTTCGTGCATGTCGAGGGAAGGCGAATGTCATAATTGCTCTCCATAGGTTTCAGTTTCTTCCAACCAGTGCTACCGTCAACGTTGCTACAATTTCTTTCCGTTCGTACGGTTTAACTTGTTAAACAATCATTCACCATAGTTGACTAGTGTATTGAAGATTTCATACTTCATATTTCCCGCGCTACTTACAGCCTTGGCCCAAAATATTTGCCACCTACGTGAAACCTCGATAACTTTAAATTATTTTACACCCAGGTTAAATAAACAATACCAGTTGATGACTTACAGTTTTTTCATAACGATTAAGTTGAAGATTATTAAGCAATGCGCACACTTCGAGCGCCCGCAGTGAACTAAATACTTGCAAGCAAAATTCAAGTTTATTACTGCAAACGTTTCGCGACTTATCCTTGAGTGTTCCGATACGATGCTTTATTCAGTTTAGCGTGCAAATATGTACCAATATACAAAATAATTGATTAGAGTCAAAAGAAGTGACATTTCTAAGAATTGAAGGGGTGGCAAATACTTTTGGGCCAAGGCTGTATTGTAACACATTTATATGTTTAACTGAAATCTGTGGAAATAATTAAAATAATGGAAGGATAAGATTTTTCAGACTATCTTACTGAAAAAGAATAACTTGATGATGATTTCTTTGCAACTTTCATATTTTGGCCTTTGAATCGTGAGAATCCGCGTTTTCTCGTTTTCCCGTATCGTGAAAGAGATAAGATACCTACGTACGTATACTTATCGCGAGTCGTTTTTCCAGGCAGTTTCTTGGCAAACCGCGACCGGAAGATATCTGTGAAATATTTCTCGCGAGTCGCCGTTGTCAGAGAGAAGATCGAGAGAATCCACCGAGAAACCTGAGAGGGGATTCCTGAGAGGGGGTCGACGACCGATCGGGTACATGCGAGAACGGCCCATCTCTGAAAAGGAACCGACATTAAAGTCGCTTAATCGCCATAACGGCGCCGGTGACGAGAGAACAACTTTCTGCTCTCGTCAGTCCTCTCGCGGCTCGCGTATCTGTTTCGGACTAGGTTCCCCAAGTTTCTTCGCTGTAAAACGCAGTCGATGCTCGACGCCTTCAGACGCATAATCTACGCGAGTGTGCGTCGATAACGTGCGTCACATAGTGAAGCAATATCGAGGAAAAGCAGTGTCGCGCTCGCAGCTGCCCGCGGTAGACGAGTCTTGGTCACGTGGAAGCCAGTCTTCATAAGGTAAGGAAGATAAGAACGCTCTTTCTAAATTAGTCCAATGATTTGATTAAAAGCAAAAAGTTGAAAGACGGTTGCAGATTATTATATACATGTTTGCATGTCGCGACATTTTAAATAAATAAGGGAAATGATACGCTGAGTAAATTGCAGTTCTATATCAGCTTTTTGAATTCTTCTTATCTTTTATTTGCTCGGTAAAAATTGTTTTCTGCGTACAAAACAAGACAAAAATTTGAAACGAGAAGGAGTTACTACCGTTACTAAACAAATTTTAAGAAAAATTTATTATGTATAAGATGTGAAATATGCAAATGCTGATTGTGTTCTTCAAATTGGAAACATTTTTCCAAATATATGTTATTTGAATAGATAACGTCTCTGACTCATTCGCAAAAAAGCTGACTCATGCTGTTTCAGTAATGATTCGGTATAATTAGAGCGCGCAATTACATATCTACTTGCGCACTTTTGGAAATTTCCGCAACAATTGCGAGCTCAATTATTTTTGGAACATGCAGAGGCATCTGTTAACTTTAGACTTCGGCTTGCTTATTTGTACTTTTCGCGGAAGTTCGTGAAAATATCAAGTACCTTGAGATCGAGTATTATTAATACATCGCTAGATCGTGCATTCATGCGTACTATTATAGATGTGCGACTTCAATGCTGCAAAAATTAAATGTTAATCGCATGTCCTTAATATATCCTTCGAATTTAATTAAAAATGATAATATCAGCAACAACAGACTACCTGCTGTTTTTCTTATGTCTCTTAATGAAGCGGGAGATAAAAATATGAGCGCACAAGTAAAGAACGGAATAAAATACCGCACCTTTTTGTCTTGTTTTTTTTTACATTTGCAATGCGATCAGTGAACATGTCTGCATTTTATTCAGTCTGTTAATTAATACTTTCTTACGTATAAAAGTAACTTTAAATTGTTTGAATTTTGAGTAATAGTTTATATTAAATTTTATCATTGTTCTTCATATTGTGCGTAGACAATTATATTTGTCAATATATCGCGTTTCCCAGTATTTCATTCGATCATCTGTATTTGCCGTATATTGGATTTACGAGACGTAAAACAAGTCACGCATTAGAGAATATATCAGGCGCATGTGCAAAAGCGCGGCGATTATCTTGGTGACTTATTTATTATGTGAAACACTCATAGTTAAGCGGCATTGTGCACTATACTGCACTGTAACACGATCGTTCCAGTGATAAAAAGGGGCTTCGTGCGTTTTAATACAATATTACATATACCGGATTTAATATTTTTCAGAACGTTTGTAACGAATCTTTTCAGAAATATTTTGTGTTAGTCTTCTAGTTTTATAATCGATCTTTTTGTTGCGATAACATAAATGCAATATTACTAGATATTTTCTACCGTTGTATTTTCAGTGTAAGTTAAATGCTCTTAAATAATTTAAAATATCTGGACAAGAAATTACTGTACTAGCCGTACGATAAATATAATAGTACATACATGATTTATTTCCCGGAATATTTTTAACGCGTTTTTACACGTTTCATTTTTGTGATTTAAGAGATTCAAAAAATTAGACTGTAACTGTGGAGAATCTCTGTTACGTTTGTTAAACGAGACGTCAAAAATTTCTCGACAGAAAATTTCGCTCACCATCCGTGCCGCGGAATAAAAATCATATCATAATCTTCGCGTCGAGCGGGCTTTTCGTTTTCTTCTTATTTTTTGAACTGCAATGTGTCTAGCGCCGTTCCTGTGAGCGACAGCCACATTAACATTCGACGTCGACGTCGACGTTTTACGAAGTCGCGCATCTTTTTATTTTCGATGTATCACGTCGGCCAGAGTGAATATCTTTGCGCTCGCGCCACGCTATTTCCGAGATCAAACTGGTTGTAATTGTTGAACGATTGCGTTCAACGATGAATACGCGCTCGCAATTTCTGATCAATTTCCCAGACATTATATTACATCAATCATAATACCTCAAGGATAAGTTCCCTATAATTGCGAGTATCGAAGCAAATGCTTCGAATGTTTCTTATTGTTAGACATGTAAAATCGATAGGCGTAATTAACACCGGGCAAAAGTTCTTAACATAATTATTGTCTCACGGAAATGTTATATTAAAACAATCGACTTAATGACAATATTACAATGCTATTAATTGAAGTTAATTTAAAAATAAATAAGAAATTTCGACATGTTAAAGAATGAAAATTAGTACCGAATATACAGTAAGAAAAAGATTGAATCATAATAATAAGAGTGGAGTAATGAAAATAGTATAAGGAGTAAAGAAATAAATAGTAAGGTACCCTCTAAATATAAAATGACGTTTGAAAGATAATCTTTGATATCTTTTAATTACGTGTTTGTTTCGCGTTATTACATGTCGTTATTAAAACTTACAATTAAAATGACAATTCTTCAGAAGCGCATGAATGAAACATCGATATTTTCGTGCCCTTCCAGGTCGCTTTAATATGAGATCTAGGCAGAATGAGCGACATTTCCCGATTTTTACGTTGCGGAAGCACCATTAATTAAATTTTCTGTCTATATACACATTTGGCCGGAAATAATAATTACAAAGTTCCAATTGTGCGAAACGTTACTGCGTAGCCGGACTGCCAATCAGAGCTCTGCAAATGCAATATCCGGTTTCCTTTATAAAGAGAATCCAGGCACACAAAGGAGACTTCAATCCGAAGCACAATTATCCCCACTTCGTTGAGATACGCTATAAACGTCCATCAATCTCGTTCGATTCACTTAAAAATACACCTTGATTGTTCGGATTTTTGCCGGTACGATGACAATAAAAACTTGTGCTCTTCGGAGTCACGATAGTTCTCTCCTAGATCGATCGATTTCCAATAACGCAACCGTTTTTCTCAAAATACGATCGAAAAATTTACAAATCTACGATTAATAAATAATTTTTTATAACTGTGGCAAGGTTGTTTAACATCTAGACGAGATATTGAAAAACTAAAAAATTATCATCTATACTTTTCGAGACATCTCTCCTGTATCTCTACTTTTTACTTTAAACTGTCTATTGTTTTACAAAATTCACTGCAATACGTTTTAGTACAATACTACAATTATATACTTTGAAAAAGTTTTATTCGAAATTGAAATCCTTCTGGAAAAGTCTAATAATTATGACAGGAAAAATGAAAATATATATTTCTACGAGATAACAAAAATATGAGAAACACACGTTTATAAAATGGTGTGAAGTTTCACTCATAATATTTCCGTCTGATATTTCATGCTGAAAAAGGCGCAGAATGTAAAACGCAATTCGTAGAACGGGGAGTAAGTTTTGAAAAAGAACAGCGTAAAAAAATAGATAATTTCCGAAGTGGCTTGATTACATCACAACGCCATTATATTGCACGATTAATCGTGACGGCAACGATATTGCGAGAAGTTGTATCAGTTATGATAGGTTTTCGTTAAGAAAAAGAGAGACGCGACGGTGAATTATTTCCAATAATAACTTCGCAAGTGTTGTCACACTTTCATTTTCAGCACGATAATTACGATAATAACGAACTCTATGCTATCGCTTACGTGTCGGCTTTGAATTCAACACAAGTTAACATCAATGATAGACGCGTCTATGGCTGGAGGGCTACACGTACACGTTTTTACTATTTCGCCTTTTAATTACGCAAAGTAGAGCATTAGCCGAGCGACCGTGACACACGTATGTATATGAATCATACGTCCATTATCCATATTCAGTGGTTAAGATAATACCAACTTTAAACGCGATAATGCGCAAAAGAGAACGCAAAAAAAGAACTTTACATCGTTAATTCAAATAAAAAAAAAGTGTTATTCAAAAAGCTCCTTTTTTCTTATTTGCGCAAGAACTCGAGAACATTTTCTCTGTCTTTGCGAAATAATTTTGATTAGTGATTTTATTAGTGAAATATTACAAGTGTTACGGCTACAAAAAAAAACATTGCTTTCTTCTTCATCCGTTTTTTAAGCAAATTATTTAAATTTTCAATATTCATATTTTCAATATTTTTCAACATTTAAGAACAATATTAATGTAAGACCACCACGACTCGATGTTTAAAAAATATTACTAACGGGAAGACAACGTTAAAACAACATCTACAATCCCGAAATATTTTGTATAATATTTCTAATAGATTTATCTATGTAGACAATATCTACTTCGTATAATGAATGAAACCTCCGCTCATTGTCGAGCCCGATCGATTTTACGCGCGAAAGCAGCAGGTTTAACGTTCGATATACTCGCATGTGTTAATGTAGCGCTAATAATGCTAATTTCGCCTTCACGACAACTTTTGTGTAGGTTCGTCGGTGACATACTTACTACAGTTGGTTACTTGAACGGATCCAAGAGTTGCGTTCGTGAATATCTAACATCCTTTTCTCTATTATCCTATTAATCTAAATGGCACGTATGTTGTGCGGCGCATTGCTGGCTTCCTTGTAACGGTCAGCTCTAATCAAAACTAAGCTGCTAACACCCAAGTCAATAAACACATGCGAATCTACGTCGCGGATTTGCGCGATTATTAATTAAAGCAATCACGTGTGCCATATCTTGTACGTGATATTTCACACATACCAACTTCCTATCTCTTTTATCTTTTTATACGAAAATACGAAATACCACCTTGAAGATACTTTATGACACAATAATTGACACTCCATGGCACACGCATTGCGATTTTTATCAGAAACGTTGTCCCGAATACCAGAAAGCGTCAACTGTCTTATATTTATCTGTCAGTTTTTTTTTTGTATTTTGTAACAGCTTGTAACGCTATTTCGCTGCTCTCTATCTGGAGCTGATAATTATGCCGTTGCAAAATTAACGTTGTTGTATAATATCGTCGATTGTGCAGCCGTTTAATTGGCTGAAAGAAGCCGGGCTACGCGGGACCCGGCGGAGGGTCCAGAATCTTCCGTTATCTTTGACGGTCATCCGGTCGCCGGTGCATGATCATTTACAAGATACTTGTTCGCGGCTGATTTGTCTGCCTCGCGGGTGGGGGATTTACACGGGAGTACCGTGCCGATATAAGCGGAACATGGGCCCAGCATCCTCAGTCAGCCAGTCAGTCATTCGGTCATTCAGTGTCCAGTAAAATAGTGCCCGCTCGCCGGTAGGTCCCTTTCACTTTTCGTGTGCATGCTTCCCTCCCGGTCGATCCCGGCCGCCGATCGCGTTATCGCGCTTCGAAATTCTATTCCGCGACAGATGCACCGTTGCACAATCCAATTTATCGCGCGAACGCGAGGCGAATCGCCATGTAAGATTCTTTTGGTTTCAACAAATTGCGATTTTACCGATTTCGTCTCGTTCCCAAGTTTATCTCGCGCACTAAGTTTTCCAAATTTTATGCATGCGCATGTTAATCGTGCAGCTAAACCATTCAGTCCTCAGCCCGATTCGCTTCTGTCTTCCACGTAAAATTTCCTAATTAATATTACATATATATAGAACACTTGATAGGCGACGCAAATAATCTCAAATGTCGGTGAAGGATTTTGCGACAGTTATGATTCTATCTGCATTTACTGTAAAGGCTAGAGCTATTAATGCGTTATTATCTACAACTATTATCTATAATAGTTGTATTAAGGAAGTTGTAATAGGAAAACTACAACTAAATCCGCGACGCGTATCTGACAGAAATAGTCGACGAGCACTTAACACGTTAATCCATAACGTCGATATCTATGCACGCGGTGTAGAAACACTAATGTTAAATTCAATAATTAGGTGGTCAGTTGCGCGGTTTATTGGGGTTTCATGTTCAAGAGAGATAAGGCCTCAAATTAAACCTTTATGAGCTTCTAATTAGCCGTAACATTTTTAATTATCGTAAACTTTGCGATCAGTTATGAACAAAATAAGATAATATATCCTTCGTGAATCTTTAGATAGTTCTGCACGTTGTCATTTCTTTATCAGCTCTCTATTAACAATATAAACATTATACAAGAACATAAAATATATAAATTAAATAAATTAGTAAGGCTCGTATGTGTTAAACACAAGTTTCAAAGAATTTAAAGGACTCAGAGCCGTGACAGGATGGTAGTGTCTAAATATTCTATTCTAAATTTATTGCGAGAAAATATATACTTATATAAGATTATAAAACATAAAAATTGCAATGTATGAAAGTGAATCGTCACTTTCGTATTCCTGGAAGTAAATTTCCATTGTTAATTTATTCGGAATTCTTGCAAAAGTCAAGGGCTATTATTCCATTCTCAAGCCTTCTGTATCGTTTAAACCTCTGCTAGATTGTATATATTGTAAATACCGTGAAATTGCGATGTAAAGTCTTTTCAGCCTATAATGTTTAATTCTGAGAAATGTGGGAATATAACAAGACGCTCGCTATAAGTCCTGATTAATCTAACGCAATATAGAAGCGGCCGATGGACACGTCGGAGTGTACATGACGTGTAAAGCCGGTCCCACGGTAGAAATGGAAATACATCGCCGTGTGTATGTACCTGCTTGATGTCCGCGAAACGCGCCATCAATTCGCGCGGTGCTTACGCTAAAACGCATGAATAACACTGATCGATGAAGTCGCGCAGGTGTTGTGGACGAACACCTTTCGTCATAGATCGATATTTCCTTCGGAAGCTCCTCGCCACGTTTTCCACACACGTTCACGGCGTGCTTTTACCCACCACTCGCGGTATCCGGTCATGAAAAAATTCCGCGACACGTACTGCTAAATTGACTAGCATTCGCACCGGACAGAGCTGTTACTCCTTGGACCGTGAACTTTCCAACTGGCATTCGCACGCACGCATTCCACGCACAGCGCCAGCGAAGTGGAATGACCATTTTTGTAGTAAAAATATATAAGTCGAGATAAATAACACATTTTTTGTAGCGACGGCTTCGAAACGATGGCAGCTAAGAAAGTAATGCATTTCAAAATTGATAGGAAACCTATTTTGTTTGATGAAACGCTCTTGAAAGGCAAAGTATCAGTATCTTGTGCTAATAATGTTGACAAGCCCCTTTCCAATAAATGTACACTTACCGAAGCGAAGAAAAGTAAGGTAATGAGAAAGGTAAAGTACACACAAAAAAAACGGTAAAACTGATCCAATTTCTAGAATGTTTGTGTTATATAAAATGCAAACGAAATAATGACGATAAGAAAAGTGTTCTTATTGACGTTATATCAAGATTGACAAGAAAATCTCCATTAAACTTGCGCTCGTATTCTATAGAGGCTGGGTGAGAAGAAACATGCAAATCGATAACAATTTGAAACGTCAAGTACTTTATAACGTGCTAACAAGAAAAAGTATATTTCCCTCGCGAAACAAAACCAAAAAATAATCACTTTTGCTAATATAGATAACATATATTTCAAGAGAGCGGCATAAGATCATAAAAAAAACGAATAGGAATATAGATAAGAAATAGAAATATTCTTTATCCACGAGAAAGCAGCAAGAAAGAAAATTATATTAAAGTTAAATACATGGGTGCAGATAAGAACCTGGAATATCCGATGACTCTGCGTCAGCCACGCGATAATATCTTTACATAAATTTCCATAATTTTCCATAATTTGGTGGATTTTGCAATTGCGTCGGCTGCTTATGGAAAACGTGTAAAAATAATAAATTCTATAATAATTAGTAATTATCTCGGATAACATTCGACAATAGTATGTTCTACCTTTAGCACATTGTAATATTGTCAAGGTTTACATAAAAGTTCATGTTTGTCCGAGATATTCAACATTATGTTTATTAATTCGACGTATTATTTGCAATTTCTGTTTGACATAAAATTACATAATCTTCCTAATTAACCGCGAGCAAGAAACTCACGTATGCCGTTGGAGCGTAGTTCGTGTATATCACGAAGGTCATCTAACAGCTTCGACTAATAATAAGAAATAGATTGTACATGTGTGTACATCTAACACACGTGTCATAGGGGGAAAATAAATAGCTCGCTAATTTTATATGATTGACTGATCGTAATATTCCTCCAGAATATAAGGTGGCGTGAAAGTAACTTTGCCTTCGCGTAGTCAACGCACTCGTTTTCATCCACGTCATTTATGTAAGCGGCCTGCTTTCCTAAATCGCGCGACGGCCGCGCTTCAAAAACTGCGTCGCACGGATTATCGATTAGTCCTTTACATGCGAGGCTACTGTCGGTTAATATTAATCAGTTCATCTAACTGCCCTCTAGATCGATTAAATTACATTTGTATAAGTGACAGAGGTACAAATAGATCTCGTTCCGTAGTCGGAAATTGTCAATCTTTTCGTAGGGGATATTCCATAACCAATTATTTTGTTTATCTGGGTAGGATTTTTCTGATCATTTGAGCATCAACATGTTCTTTTACAAATTTAGAATCACATATTTGTTATAACGAACTGCTGCATTTTTCATTAAAATTATATTTGTTATTAGAAAAAAATATATATACACCTCATAAGGAAGGTATATGATTGTGGTAAACTTTTTAGAGTGTATGTTTCTTCATACCTCTTGTACTGTTTTGCGCTGACTAAAAGGAAGTATTGTTCTACTACAAGGTTTTAAATTACTGTTGCAACATTTATCATAATTATGACATAATTATGACAATTTCAGAAAAGACGTAAGAAGGTATTACATATAATCGACGTGTCAGTTTTCTGTTATTCTGTTTACAGCCGAATACGCACGATGAGTCGAATGTCTGTGTTACTATTGGCAGCTGTAATTGCTGTTACAGCTACATACGCGGAAGAGGTACGTACGACAATCCGAATATTGCATGTATTAATCCATTTCCACAGTAATAAATAAACCATCAATCGATTTTCCAATACATTATAATGTATAACGAATGATTACCATGACGAGCGTTGATTGTAATTGATAATACGACATAGTTCGAAATTGGACAGTAGCCATTAGGTGATATTCGTGTTGAGAGATTGTAATGTAATGAATAAATCGCAGAATATATAGAGCGCTCTTAAAGTCAAAGATTTTCACGAATCCCTTAATCAAATTAAAGCTATACCGTTGTCCCAAAGAGGATATTTGATCTCAACAGAATATTTCGAAACTTGTAATTAATATTATTCGGAAGACGAGAATAGAATTATTTTGTCGTTTCTTTTAACAGCATTTGTGCTCGATTTTTAATTCTCAGAATATGTAACATTAGAAATTAAGGATCTGAAAATAATGTTTAAATTCGTGAAAAAATAATATCCAATTTGCTTCTTAAAAAAATTCTTTCTTTGGTTGGATAAAGCTGTTTGCCGTTTTTCTAAAGCACTACAAACTGTTATTGTTCGCAATTATACTGATCGTATTGAATCGGTTCGTTAGGAACTAGTAGCTGTTGTTCGTCTGACATCATTTTCTGCGAGAAATGTCACGGGTAATTTGAAGATTGTTCAAAACCCGCCGGATGGACCCGTTACCATCACCGGCAAGATCTACGGACTCACAGAAGGGCTGCACGGTTTCCATGTGCACGAGAAGGGAGATTTAACCATGGGTTGTACATCTGCAGGAGCGCACTTCAATCCTGAGAATGTGAGCTCCTACAGCAACCGATCTTCCTTCCAATTGCTATGCACAATAATTGATTTATATTAATTCTATATCCTTCCGGAAAATTTTCACTTCTAAAAAATTAAACTTTATCTTTTGTTATTTGTATTTTACGACAAAGTCTGTTAAATGCTCATTAGATTCTCTGCTTTAGTCTTTGATAGTTTTTCCGTTGACTTGTACTACTTTTCCGAGTACTTCCGCTACATAGTATTAACTCGTTAGGTCGATCACGGCGCGCCGAACGATACTGTCAGACATGTCGGCGATCTAGGAAATATCCAGGCCAATTCTGCGGGAGAAGCGGTAATAAATATCACTGACAATGGTATCTCGCTGAAAGGATCGCACAGCATCCTGGGACGTTCCATAGTTGTACACTCCGGCGAGGACGATCTTGGCAAAGGAAATAACTCTCTCTCCTTGTCAACTGGAAACGCTGGCGATCGTTGGGCCTGTGGTGTTGTTGGCATTGAGTAGGTTGTCACTTTCGAAATATATGTTTTTCTCATTTTTATTTACGTTGCGCTTAAACTTTCATATGATTTTCTGTATTCACAGGATATATAACTTGTAAGTTTCCTCGTTTTTCCCATATAACGTCTATCATTCATAGTCCAATAATATTCACATTTTCAGTAAAAAAAATATAGAATAAAGTTTTTTTTCTTTTACTTGCTTGTTTGCCGTTAAATGTTCATGTACGTCCCAACTTCGTTGTACAAACGCAGCAGGTAAACGTTAGATAAAAATATTACAGATACCAATGAAAAATATATTCGTTTGGTATTTTAGTAAACGATCTTTTAATGCCGTTTGTGGTGTAGTCGCTTATATGCTTTATAATATTAATAATTGTATATAATGAAATATCTCTGTTATATAACTACTTTATTATAATTACGATATTAATATTGATGAACAAAAATGTCACGTATAGTCGCCAGTGACAAATTTTAATATTATTTATACAACATCAATAATCCTCGCGTTTTGTTCACGAGAATTATCGAAAGCGAAATTAAACAGCCGCACCTCATTGTATTCTGCACATTACAGAAAAATCTGAGGTACTTCGAAGGAAAATGTCAACGGTCGATGGAGGGGAAACAAAAAGGATCGATACCACTTCGTAGATTTGATTAGAAATTCACCTTAATTTGACCCAATATTATTGAAGTGTTACTTCCTATACGATTCTTCCTCTATTAAATGCTTTGCCGAATATATGTATTTTATGTGATTTGTAAGAGAATTGTGTCGTTTGTAATAAACTGAGAAATAGACATAGAATTAGTAGCAACGACATGTGCCGTATGTAAATGTTATGTAATTTTCTCTCTGACTGTTGACTCGTAGCCTGTCTATCTTTTGTATGTAAATTGTTGATGATACTTTAACAATTTGTTTTGTTCCTCTGTGTTTCCTTGATGTCCTTTCTCACATTTATTCTGTCCGATCGCTTTTTTGTGTTACCATAAGGAAAATACAAATAATAATATAGACAAAATATACACATGCTCTAAGCGCAATGAGAATGGTCCTCTATAAATTATTTCACAGTCACGCACGTTTAGATTGAAACGATACGCTCATATTATACACTTTTGCATAGTTAACAGGAGCCGCGGTTAAACTCCGTTTTTCACGGAGTTCTCTATGTTTCCACGCTAATAAAGTGGCACGGTGTGATAATACTTTGATAATTTACGAGCTTGTGAAATACAAGTGAAGCCCGAAAAGTCACTGTTTTCCGTAATAATTATTCAAAAGTAATATCAGGACGATCGTATAATAATTAAGTACCATAATCCAACCAAAATAAATATCGCACCTTATATTAATTGCAAAAATTGTTAAAATATTTTCCCTCTCTCCAAGTATGGTGGAAAAATCATTATAACATATGTTATTAGAACTAAAATATTAATTATTTCAAAGAAATTCTTTAATGAATTTATACGTATCACGTTGTTTAACACAAAGCCGTGTCGACATTTTTAACGCATCTTGTGCTTGCTTTTTTTTGTATGCCGTCGTCAATATATTTGTTGTTTGAGTAACCAATAAATATTAATGCTTTCGAAAATGCTGGCGATATTTGTTTGCTTCTGACTACACCAACGCAATCGTAATATGATTTATGTATAATTTGAAATTCAGATTTTTGCGATGCGTCGAAATGTAAAATGCATTTCATTTAAATGTAGATACAAATCTCAGGTCTCAGCGTGTGTGTATTTTGCACGTAATTAGATCTGTGGTAGGCGACGCACACAACTTGCGGCACAAAGTGCGTTACTTTATCAATTTTTCGATTCCCGGAAATGCCGGCAATAACATCGTCTACTTTACGTAATCTTGCGCAATTCAATTAAGAATGCAATTATCGATTTCTTCAATGTTGTTGCTTTCAGGTTGCCGTACGGCAAGTGGAATTCTGGTTCATTTACTACGCCGAGCATATCGACCCTCGTGATATTCTTCCTCATTGCAACTTATCAGCAGCTCAAGTTCTAACGATCCCGCGAGAACTCCAAGTAATTTCGTCTCTTGTTCAAAGATAAGTAAATTACATTTGCATTCCCAGTGAGAAATGATTCGTCGATCGACGAATCATTTCTCACTGGGTTTACATCTCGAGCTGACGAACAGCGAGAGCTGCGACCATCGATTTTTCGTCAACAATATTAGCAGTTGACAAACTTCTAACCAGCATTATGGAGCGTGGCGCGGAATAGTATTATGTTAGCGATCGTTACTTTCAGATGACTTACCGGCCGATTATTATAAATCTCATTCGGATAAACCGACGAGTAGTTTCGATTTTAATTCCATTTACAATGTACGAGCATCTGTAAAACGTCAAACTACCTGGTCATATTGATGCAACGAAAGATCTGTTTACTTAAATCTCTTTACTTAAAGAACGAAACAACGAAACTTTTCATACTTATATATTTTAATATTACATGCAATATTATTATTATATTATTTAGAAATATTGAATTCACCATAAGTCTGAACGTAAAATAATTTGTTTGAAATGCATCTATACATATATGCCTCAAGCGTATGTATATATCGACTGATCTCTTTCGCAAGGTCTGGTCCAGAATGAGCGTTTAAGCAGAAAAACCAAAAATTGCGTAAAATCGAGGTACGACCTCGCGAAAGAAATCAGTCGATATTGCGAACTTTATATTATAATTTGCAATATTGCATCTACTTAATTAGTTAATTAAGAAGCATATGATTGGTCAACTTCTAAGTGTTATTTGTTATTTGCTAGGATAGTCAGTTGCGTTATTTATCCTTATGTATCCTTAATGTAGTAAGATGCTACGATTTCTTTATATTCGTAACGCGCACTTTTGCAGGACAAACTTAAGCTATATATCTATGTATATTTTTATTTATAATTATATTCTTCGACTTTTTAAATGCAGACACGTTAATTAATTAAATCGCAATTTTTTTTCTGTGTACGACTTTTTCGACTGATGTCTCTTCACTGTGAAGGCTTGTGTAATGAAGTTATATTTGTTAAAATAAAATTCTTAATTAATGTAAAAATCATCCTTCTGTTATTACGATCCGTCGCAAATCTAATTATAAATTTGTTCATTACTAAATTACTACGCTGTACTATTTATTAGGATTAATATTAAAGTACTCTATTACACTCATTGCGTAAATACCGAGCAAACACACGGAGCACATACGAGGAGAGTAGACAAGATGTTGCAGTCGTGCAGCGCTGAACTTTATATTGTAGCGTGTTATCATTATGCATGTAGTATTACGTGCAGGTGCAGCTACCTGAGGAATGAGCGCGATAACTATATTTACCGTGTTCTCATTAACCCACATACGTGTCCACAGCATGGCACGAAACCGGGGATTTACGTGAATCCCAACTACATGCGAGGAACGAACCATTCGAATTTTTATAGAAGTTGATACTGAAGAAACGTACTACGCAGATGCCTATCGAGCGGATCGAATCGCGAAAACGAAAACTCGTCGGCGTGCTCGCAAAGTTGCCTGTGACCCACTTTGTGCGTTCTATTGGACATGTGTAAATAATGTTATATTATTAAATTGTACGAGGGACAATAGTTTAACGTGATGCTCACGCACGTTTTGTCTCTTCTCCAATAAAATTATGGCGGATTGCCTTCGAGAACGCTTCGCTCGTACTGCGAAATCATTACACTTGGAGTCAGGTAATTGAAGTGGTCACTGGAACAACATTTTGCTATTCCGTAAATTGGTAAAGTAACCTGCAGTCATGCATCACTCGTACGAAAAAAATTATATTAATGAAATTGTAACTGAGTAACCAAGTGAGATAAATATGAAAAAGGGACATATTAAATAAAATATAAATAAAAAGTATAAATTATTTGTTAATAAATTAATAAATGTTACGAATAATGTTAGTATTAAACATTTCTTTAGATAGTAAAAATTGTCTTTAAAATTAATCACGTAACGTAGCGAAATATTAATGAAAGCGTCAATTTTATAAAATGATGTTATCGGTTTAGCACATTGACTGCCTAATCAAAAATGGATCCATGATTACCTTTTTTTATATTTAGAATCTAAATTATCAGTGATACAGTATAGTATCACTAATCCATCGACACTGTTACTGTATTTTATTCTCGTAAATGTTGTTTCTTCAGTATTAATGATTCAATATAGTGGGAAAAATATTGTCACTAATATTTGGTGACGAAGCCCCTCCTGTGAAAATATCATGTCAACAATATATGGTGACATGACAGTAAACTTTCTATTATGCTAACACCTTCTGTGTTAATCTGACATCTTAAAAAACGAATTCTAATTTATCATATTTTAATCTTAAAACGCTTAAAAAGTTTATTAGAAAGATTATTAATATTTAATCAATGACGCAAATATGGAGACTCAACAGGGTCAATAGTTAACGTCTTGACAACACGCAAAGTTCACCTGATTGCCACAAAATCAGGTTCGCAGAAGACACCTTCTCGTCGATTAATTTCTAAAGTTGCGACTGATTACGAGCGCGGAGATATTATGATGGAAGCGAAAGAATCGATTGCTTTCAGATCGATGATCCGGGGTAGTCACGAACAGAGAACACCGAGCTCGAAGCGGAGGGTAGTTTTACCGTAGGCTGCTTTTAACAAGGAAACACATTCGCAAATACCGATTGTATCTTTTACGTCTTTTTTAAGTTCCTGGGGACGGCGAAGAATGAGCAGGTATGGTTACCATTGGTGACCACCATCGACCAGAACCGCCAACTAATAATTTGTAACGTAGGACTACGACCTAAACCTAACTCTCGCCTGGCTTCTTTGTGCTGGCAGCCTGGAGGCCGAGGATTTCGATCGAAATTTCCCCTGTAGGCTCGAACGAAGGAGCACCACCCAGATCGCTCCCATTGACCGTACGGCTGTCGCACGGAACACAAGCTAGTTGACTATGTGTCTGATTGTTTGAAACCCCGTGAATTATCGATTCGAAATAACAAGATCAAAGTAACAAAGTTTAATTAATTTTAACGCTAGGTACATCATGGAGTCCTGTGGGATGAACGTCATCAAATACATTCTCTTCATCTTTAATTTGATTTTCGCGGTGAGTAAAGCGAGTTGAAGGCGACAATGGTTTTAAAAACGGAAATAATCTTGACAGCAAGTGTGTCTCCGAAGTAGTTCAAATAGTGAACATTTTTATTTTTTATGTTCTAATTTTTCTGAGGTTTTGCGAACATATCTGATTTTCACTGATTTTTCTAAGGACACCTAAGATATTTTCGGGTACTCATACGACACGCGAAAAGATTTGTTTATTCGTGATACTTAATATAATTTTTTTAAATTAATTAATAAAAACTATTTTCAGAAATTATTTATTAACACGTTGACTGCTATGCCATCATTGGTTACCTGATATTTTTACAGGAAGCCTTGTTACCAAATATTGACAGAATTTTTCTCATTCTAAGCTCTACAAGTGCTTGAACACACTATGTATTTTTCATCGTATTTTAACTTGTTCAGGATAAGTTGGTCCCTACAGAAACCAGACCTTTTATTTCAGAGAAACTCTCGTGAAAAGGCGGTGGTGTACAATGAAACTTTTTGATAAAAGTAGTACGGATTCGCAAGAAGTTTGAAGGAAATTATTAGTATATTCAGTCATGAATGCTGAAGAATAACATTTATGATAATAACAAGAGAAATATTTTAAAAACTACCTGCATCGATTAGTAATTCCATACCATATCAACGATAATTTGAAATTAAAATATAAAAAAAATAATCATGGTCCATGGAGCTTATTTTTGGATTGAGCTCTTAGCAGTCAATGTGTTAAAAATATATGTGCTTTTAGAAATACGTATACATACATATATTATATAATAAATATATGTATATATAAATTTATATATGTTTTAATTCTAAAGAAAATGCAAAGGAGAGTTTTGTGGGCGAAAAAAAGTACGTACAATTGCTACAATTGATTTTTGCAGATATCTGGCTTAGGTATTATTGTGGCCGGCGCGTTAGTATTGGCAAATGTCGGCGAATTCAATCACTTCGTGGAAGGCAGGATAATGGCACCGCCTATAGTACTTATAGTTGCGGGAACTATCGTTTTCATCATAGCTTTTCTAGGGTGTTACGGAGCGATAAAGGAACATTACAACATGTTGATTGCGGTAAGTTAAAAGATCAACAGGATAATTAAATAGTTTAGACTGTTTAGAGTTTACAGCAAAAAATTTAACCCCTCCAAGAGGGGTTTCCCCTGTTAACATGATCTTTGATTATTTTATGTGTACTTGAATTTATCTCATTATCAAATAAAATATTGGGAAAACCTAGTTAAAATTAAGATCAGAAATTTTTTGAACATTTTGCGCATATTGAATGCTAACATATCAAATTGTACACTAGGAATCACTGATGCCTTTCCATATGTATTTGTGCACATATCAACACATTTATACATTTTGCATATCCATACATGGAAAATGTATATGTATGTGTTCTACCAGTGTCTAAATTCATATGGGAAGGCATCAGTGATTACTTGTGTACATATAATTTCAAACATCTTCACCTTCAAGTTGTTTTCTTTTTAAATATATTTTTTATAGTGAAAACAATAAATAATTAAAAATGATAATTTTATACAATTTTTAGTTAGTTATATTAATATTAAAAATAATTTAGTTTGCGGCCGCATTATTGATTATCTTCGTGATCGAGCTCGCGGTGGGCATAGCGGCGGCAGTATTTAAAAACGATTTTAGTATGGCGCTGAAGGATAATATGAAGGTATCGATGAGGAATTATACGGAGGTCGACAAGCAAGCCTTGGATGAGATGCAGAAAAAGGTCAGTATACTGAATCTAGAGCGTAACACGCTAATGGATTTGTCGATACAAAAGTCAGGTGATGAAATAATGTAGCTTCCGTGCCACAAAGAAAACAATGGTTTCTATAATGGTGATGAGTTAGGTTACTTGAACAAATCATCGCGTGCAAATAGACAATTAAAATTGTTTTAGTATTACAAGCGTATTGGCTAGTCTTTGACTGTCATATACATGTCATACTTTAAATTACTTTATCCTACTTTCACACGAAAGTGGTTTTGTAAAATGTATATTACATAATTAAATCGAATTAGCACCGAGAAATAGTTATTTCATTATTTAAATTAAGAGTTACATTGTTTAACATTTTCTAAATTGATTAAATCTTATTAATACATTGATTACTTTATGTGTTTATACGAGACAGCTGCAATGTTGCGGCGTGGATGGTCCCGAAGATTGGGTTCAACCTGGATCATTTAGAACGATTGGATTACCGACGTCCTGTTGCAATACTACAATCGCGCAAACGTGTCAGTTAGCTTATGCACACAAGGAAGGATGCTTTAGCAAGTTGGAAATGGTAATTCATAATTGCGCTACGGTCTTGATTGGTGTCGGTATCGGAATAGCTTTTGTGGAGGTGAGTAAAATTTCATTTACAAGATATTTTAATTAAATAGCCTCATTTTACCTCGTTCGCTCTATTGCGGTAAAGTTAAATAGGCTTTATAAGTAAAAGCATAATAAAGAAAGACCAATAAAAATAAGCATAAACAAAAATTTTCAATTTTAAAATTATACAAATTCTTTATTATAACAAAAAATGTAAATTGCAAATTTGTTCATCATACTGTGGCGATATTTAAAAGAATACGTTTTCTTTTTTCAGATTGCCGGTATCGTCCTTGCTTGTTGCCTTGCTGCGGCCATAAAAAAGGAAAGCGATAAATGAAGTGAATTAATTTAATTATTAATACCAGGCTAAGCTACAAATTTGCTGTCTCGTTAAGATAAAAATATAATAACATTATAATCAGCTTAATAGTAGCAGAGCTAAAAGATTTATATTGATCTTTTTAAGAGGTTTTTATTCAATAATCGACAAATAAGAAACACGTTCCATTAACTAATATTATTAACTTCATTTATTAATATTACTCATTAATTTTTCGCAATGTTTTTTACACTCCTCTCATAACAGCACGGGTCTTATTCAAGCTTCAATAATTATTCGATATCTATATTCATTATATATTTTTTATGATTATATAATTCTTTTGCTGTTGTATTATGTAATTAAGTGGTATCCGTTGGAAATTAGAAAGATATTTCTACAATACAAAAACATATTAATAATATTAAAAATGTTAATGCTGTCTCTTTTTAAATTTACATCAAAATGAGATTATTTTACATAAAAAAATGATGTTCCTCAGAGTGTTAATTTATAATTAAAAATAGAATACAACGTAATTATAAAGAAAAATAGAACGATTATGAATATATTTTTTTGGTGTGTGTATATTGTGATGATATTTATACCATATTATATACGTACAGTTAACATTATATATTATTATATATATTTCGTCCTATTAAAGGATCACATTATTTGTGTGGTTATGATTGTATAAATGTGTGCCTAGTGCAAATGTAGCTTATATAAGCGTATATGTGGTTTTCATGTAGTATATCTATTTCTATAACAGCGTTGTATTCAGAACATTGATAGTCGTAAATTGCTATCTTCCTACGTACAATAATAGACACTTTAATTTTATATATTTATTTTTTAGTACGTCTACTGCAACATGTTATATTTCCTATAAGTGAGGCAAGATAGTATCTTTTTTTAAAATAATTGGTCCTCCCATCATAGTAAATAGTGTGTAATTTTTCATATCTTCTTTCAACTGTAACGAAATAATGTATAAATAATTTTAAATAAATTTGTTTATTATTATTTTATAACTTTAAACAACTTAATGTAATTTGAAATTACACATTAAAACATTTTTAAAACAATAATATTCTTTTTCTTCAAATGTTAATAACAATCTACTCATTAAAATACGTGATAATACAAAATAAATCAGAGAAACGGAAAACAAGAAGCACATGTGAATGAAAGGATAGCAAAGGGGGCGGCGATATCAGGGCAGGTATGGAGGATAGGAATACGTGTGACGGATCGCGGATTTATTACGCGGCTTTGCGACAACCCTTCCGAATATTCCCCTCTTGCTTAGGTAGAAGAAGAGCCGGAACGGCGTCGGGGACGGAAGTTCGCCCGGCGAGGAGCACCTCGTCGTGTGCGGATTTGCCTCGTACCGCGGAGCAGCGGACACGCATATTCTGCGGTAAAGAAGTAGTTATTAGTCCGCAACGAAACGATATTTTACAATCTTTGTCATTCAATCTAATCCTCAAAATTAATTATGTGAGCGAAATTTCCAGCGATAAATAGTTTTTATTAATTGCGACAGTTAATCGGGATCATTTTCGATTACATTTACATAATGTAAGAACGTGCAATAAGTATAACTTTCTTTACTTCCTGCCCGTTCGAGTTGCAAAGAACGACAGAACAAGTTACAGCGCGATCGCTGAAGTTCGTACAAATTTCTCTCTTTTCCCGAAAATGGATTACGCGAAATTGATAGATAATTAAAAGCACAGTGCGTAAACGGGATGTAACCGCGACAAAATACCACGGTTTACATTCATAATTTAGATTAATTAGTCTCGTGAAATATTTAACGCGTTAATAAAGAGCTGTCGCCTCAAAATGTAATTCGTTTCTCATTACAAGTTGTAGAAACTTAATAATTAATCGAGATACGTTACTTGTTACTGATGTGTACAAATCAATAGCGTTTTATCCTTATATTCATCGCGATCGAGTCTTGGAAACTAATAACACAAAAGTAATAACACACACGGAGTGACTCTCGCCACTGCTTGCCGACTCGACGTTCGGCGAGCGAATGATAACGCGGCGACCTTCGGGTACAATGGCACGCAAACGTCATGCGTCACCGCGCCGAGAGAAAAACTACGAACGTTGAGAATTCGAGCGACGCAAAAACACAATAGATTGTTTTTGACCGACGTGTTTACGGCGCTACGTCATTTCTTGGAATCCGTGCTCGGTTTTCGGCAAAGGTGTTTACGCGCCGTACGCGGGATCATTCACGCGACGACAGTCGAATTGAACGATTATGCCCGCGCCGCTTCGCATATACGTATTGTTCTTTCTTGATACGCGTTCGCGACAAGTGCGGGAAGAGACCGCGATCGCTCTCTGTGAATAATCAATGATCGATATCATCGTGCGATCGTTGAATTCCCGCGATTTGTGTCAGTGATTTGTGCGGGTATCAGTGCGACGATGTAATCGAACAGTTCGTAGTGGCACTCGAACTCAGTGACAATCGGACTCTGTGACAATCGGACACAGTGAGAGCCGAAAAAGTGGCATTTGGATACAGTAAGAGTGATAAGTGACTTTACAAACGGAATGTTTCTTAATACGCGTTCGCGACAAGTGCGGGAAGAGACCGCGATCGTTCTCTGTGAATAATCAATGATCGATATCATCGTGCGATCGTTGAATTCCCGCGATTTGTGTCAGTGATTTGTGCGGGTATCAGTGCGACAATGTAATCGAACAGTTCGTAGTGGCACTCGAACTCATTGTCAGTGACAATCGAACTTTGTGACAATCGGACACAGTGAGAGCCGAAAAAGTGGCATTTAGATACAGTGAGAGTGACAAGTGACTTTACAAACGGAAGTATAAATTCGCGAGTGTATTGGAGGACAGCTGAGACAACGACACCTGAGTGGAGGAGGAGGAGGCATCGGGCGCCATTGCAGAATCAACGTAGATTCAACTCCGCCGCTGCGCATCGTGTCGATGAGTGAAAAGTTTTTTATTAAATCAATAACACTCTCCTGTTACCGATATTTCATGCATGCAGCACGGAATACAACCAAAATTGGGCACTGCATTACCCGCTTGAAAAATGGGCGTAGCACGGACACGCACCAAGTGGAGACTTTATCGGCAGTATTTGAAAATGGGTGTAGCGGAATAGTTCCAAAAATGAAAATGAGCGTAAAGCGCTGGAATCAGTCGAGCGAAAACGGTAACAAGCAAAACACCGGCATGGCCGTTCTCAGGTTTCTCTCTGATAATATCAATATTATTTATAATATAGCGTTGCGTTAGCAACTATGCACAAATAAGGAACAAACATCCGTAATGGATCGTGGTTCAAACGAGACTCTCCTGACAACTGAGGTACGGAGAAATTGAGGTTATATTATTTCACTTCAACGCGACAACGCCGCGATCACAGATTAATCTGTGCCGCGATAAACGCGGCAAGCGCGGCAGGCGACATCAGGATCAGAAGCCCCTAGAATCTAGTTCTTTCTGAAATGCCGCGCGCTGCCGTGTGCGGCACTTGCCGCGTTCATCAGTAGGCGCCTTAACTGCAGCTTGGTGAAAGTTGCCCTAAGCCACTCAGGAGCTTTTTCATTGGATCCGCTCACTCAGCCAGTCACCCAATGATCACTCACCCGGTGGGGAATCTGAACTCAGCGTTTTCGTTTTTCTGAGCCCTCATTCACATGGAGCGTAACTTGCGTAGCGTAACCTGCGTATCACCAATCACAGGGCCATTCTGATAGAACCGTTTCAATAATTCCGTTGAACTAGTCCTGTGATTGGCGATACGCAGGTTACGCTACGCAACTTACGCTCCATGTGAAAGCACCCTGACTCGACCGACCCCGAGTCAGAAAAGTTTGATCAAAAGCAAGATTTGAACCACAATTTCTGCAAAAATCTTACTTTTGATCAAACTTTTCTGACTCGGGCTGGATTCACATGGAGCGAAAAGCCCGTATCAGACTACGGATTGGGATTAGGATTAGATTGAAATTTAACCAATCACAATAAAGTTTACTAATCCCAAGTTCAGTAACTTTTACTCTGATTGGTCAAATTTCAATCTAATCCCAATCCCAATCCGTAGTCTGATACGGGCTTAAGCGTAACCTGCGTATCACCAATAACAGAACTATTTCAACGGAATTATTGAAACGGTTTTATCAGAATGATCCTGTGATTGGTGATACGCAGGTTACGCTACGCAAAGTTATGCTCTATGTGAATCCAGCCTGAGTCGGGTCGAGTCAGCAAATCGAAAACGCTATCAGCCAACCGCGGCCATTGTGCAAGGGCCTTTAGTCTACTCGTCGTGCAGTCTAAATCCGCCATTACTATTTTGTCGGACATGGTACTATTGGTCCTTGTTGTTGGCCGTATCGACAGCAAGTGATAGACGTATTCCGTGTAAAATGCTGTCAAGATTGGCTCTTCGTAATGGTAACTTAATTGTAATATTCTTCATTACATCTTCACGTGTCATGTTGTACGATAAGTACACTTGATGGATAGACAACTTCGTTAACTATAAAGTTTACTCTTTCTATTATGTAATATCACACGGTTACCCTCATAGTTTCTTACAATATTTTCTAAACTTATATATATATTATAAATTTTATCTATGTATTATATATATAGTTACGTAATATTTGCGCTTACAATTCTTTAGAGATGAAATTTTAAGCTTTTTCATAGATAATTTGAATGATCTATTACTTTGACATATTTGCAGAAGTCGAAGTTCGCTGTTTTGATGTTTCTTTGTATCCTGCAGTTTTACCTTGGGTGCGTTCCGTTTCACGTACAATGTGCATAATGCATCATTTAACATTTGGTGAATAACAAGGATAAATGATGCACTATGTGCATCACGCGTGAAACGGATCGCACCCCTTTATATCTTCCTTTGTTTCACATGTTTGCATACAAAAATTGAATCCATCTTATTAAGTGTGTTATCAAAGTATAATAATCCATTAAAAATGAATTTTTTAAATTCTTTATGATAATATTGTTTTCCATTGTAGCTCAGTTGCTGTCTACTGCTATGCGTGGAGCACAAAGTGCTTCGTCAGTAGCAATGGAGCCAACTCGTCCCAAACGTTTGATTGATCCATCTCCAGTTAGACATGGATTTATACCTGAAGAATGGTTTCAAGCTTTCTATCCAAAAACTGGTGCATCAGGTAGGCGATTAATAATGAATAATAATTGAATATTTAGAAGGATTTCTTAACAGGCATATGTAGGATTTTTATAATCAGAAAATAATTTCTTAGGTATCGATAGATACGTTTGCACTGGATAAATTATTTCTTATGTAACTTGCATAATGTAAAATGAAATATTTTTATATGAAACTTTGTATTTGATAAGATCTACTTTTAAAATTAACATTTAATCATTTGCTGTACAGTTGAATGTATTTGCATGAATTCTTACTGGAAATTAAATTTTTTATGGCGTTCATCTAAATAAATGAGAAAAAATACAAGATTTATAAAGTAAACGTAGTACGATCTCTGTATCCATGGCTTCAGTTATCCATAGTTTATCATGGCCTACATGTACAGGCTGTAATATGTTTTATTTTTCTGGGCAAGTTCTTTGTATCCAGTCTTTACACAAGAAAGTAGTACTTTAGATGTCTTAAGTTCTCGTTTGTTTATTTTTAAATTAGACATTAATTAACTTTCATATATTTTACATTTAATAGTGATTTTGTTTGTTCAATTTACTTAAAAATGACACATTTAAGTAATTTTAATGGTTCACTATTATCCAAGATTTTCCTATCCGCCGTAAGCCTTGGAACGTATCATCCGCAAATATGGAGATCCTATTATATTGATGCTTTATATAAAACTTTTTAGTCTATTTAAATTATTTAATATTTACCTTCAGGAAATTTTCATTTTATATTTCTTGAAAAATATAAGATTCTTACAAAAGATAAATATATTAGTTTTTAATTCTTCGAATTGTTTCATACAAAAGAAAATTTTATATGAAAACTCTATACTTTTAACTTGTTTCCACAAAATCATCTTGTCTCGCATGTCTTATATATCACAGATTATTCTCAAACATATAAAATAATCGCATCTTTTTATTATCATTAATTGTTATTTCATTTTTAGGACCATATGTATTTGCTATAAGTGTGAGCACTTATCTAATTTCCAAAGAAATTTATGTCATGGAGCACGAATATTATAATGGATTATCTCTGTTAGTAATATGTGTAGCGAGTGTAAAACTATTTGGCCCAAAACTTGCTCAGATATTGGATAAACAAGTAGATAAGTGCCAAAATGATCTCGAAGAGACTAGGAACATTAGAGTGACTGAATGCGAAGAATTTATTTCTCTTGAAAAGAAACAGCAGGCGAGCTTGGATGGTCAGAAAATGATAATGGACATTAAGAAGGAAAATGTTAAGATGCAGCTGGAAGCAACTTACAGAGAACGAATGGTGCAAGTGTACCAAGAGGTATGTTTTGTGTAATGTAATATAAAATACTTACAAAGATATATCTATAATATAATTAATAATATAAATTTACTTGTAATTAGTATATTAAACATTACGATATTATATACTGAATAACTAAAGAAAACTATTGATGACAATAATACATGTATCTATAGAAATATACCTGAAAATAAAAAATAGATGAAATAAATTCAGTAAATTTTGAATAAAAGTTTCAGATTAGTAGTTTTATAGTTTCTGGTATGTAGTTGTTTTACTACTAGAAAAGAATACAAAATTTTTTCCAACTATATTAAATAAATTAAAATATTTTTTAATATTATTGAACATATCGTAGCACTATTTTTTATACAAAATTTCTTTATGAAAAAGAGCAATGATACAAATCAGTTTTTTTACTGTCCACAGGTGAAGAAGCGTCTTGACTACCAAGTTCAAATACAAAGTCTTGAACGCCGAATTGCACAGAAGCATATGGTGCAATGGATCGTGAACAGTGTACTGAAGTCTATCACTCCTGAGCAGGAAAAAGCGACTCTTCAGCAATGCATCAAAGATCTTGAAGCTCTTGCTGTAAAAGTGTAAAAAAGTTACGATTAAATTAGATGAAATAGAAACAGCGTGAAAGGAAGATTGTCATCAGACATAATTTACTTCATGCGGTTAAATATTATTTTCGAACATTCAGAATGGTAAAAATGTTATAAATCAATAAACGCCATACTGAAACAGTACATTGTAAATCGATCATTATTAGCAGCATTATGGAAAATTGTAAATTTTGAAAACATTGAAGGTTTATTTTTTATTCGTTTAATTTCTTTTCGTGCAAGTAAAATGCTAAAATATATTTAGAGGTGTAAACAATCGATGTTACACGTCAATTAAAAAATAAGTTAAATAGTGTTAATCAATTCTTGAAAAAAACATTTTATAATTGCGATTTTTTGTTTTTTTTTGCAAATAACTTTCGAGCCTATAATTTGTGAAGGGATTGAAACAAAATTCTATAGTTTTGCATTATATTTGATGAATTCTGTTTATTTTTCATATGAGAATTATAAATCCCCAGAATTATAAATAGAATTTTGTCACATATTTTAATGATAAAGAAAGTTTAAACACTTTGAACTTAGCAGCGAATTCGGTTGCTCGCAGTAGTGCGCATCTTAAATAGATGTTGAAAAACTATTTGGCCAAAACGATAATTCGTACGGATGCTGATCATTTTACTGGCTAACTGTAAAAAGTATTTGAAGAGATATTAAAACTAATGCTTAAATACAAGAATTGAGTGTAAACGAGCCTTAGGGCGCACTCGGTGTGCACTAGTGCAAGGAACCGAATTCGCTATTAAGTATTTTCCTCGGATAAAAAGTTTATTGGTGATCATTAATTCGCACCGCGTGATGATGCAAGGCGGAGGTGCCGCTATTTAGCGACATATGTACGTACGTACGTACATACGTACGTATGTACTTAACAGCAATGTGTTGTTTCTATGTGTGAATCATTCAGCGAATCGAACGCGTCGCATTGTTCGGCCAATGGCATTCGGTGGGACTCGGCTGGACTCGGCCGCGCTCGGCCGGTGACGACGAGCATCGGGTGGCGCGCGCGAGTTACTCGGGCGGCCGGGGGCCGCCATTTTCCTCCAGCAAGGGACAGCAGTCCGGAGCGTAGGTAGCGAGAATCTGTGTGCATCATTAGCGAATCGAGTCGAGAATAGTGAAACGTGAAGCACGGAAACTCCTTTTGTGTACGCCGCGAATCGTGCGCGATCGGTATTTTACGGTAGTACGAGGACCGCAGTGTGCCCGGTGGTCAGTATATTCGCGTGACTCTCGTACATCGTGCCGACCGCGGCGGTCACCCGGTAGACGGACGCCGTCGCCGCCGCGCGCATTTCTGTACAATTGACAACGGGCCGAGAATATATTTTCAAGAGGGACGCAGGAAGACACGTAAAAGAAGAGAGCAAAAGGAGATAAAGAGGGGATATATAGCGCGTGAGCGCAAGGAAGAGAAAGAGACAAGGAGCAAGGTGAAAAAAGGAGGGAGAGACGCGCAGAGAGATAGAGGATAGAAAGAGACAGAAGCCAAGTGTGAATAGTTTGGTGATTGCAGTGTGGCTGCGCACAGTGAAAATACTCAACCATCGGCCAACTTCGGGTGTTGGGACGCCAAGTGGGATATCAAGGGAGAGCAAGTCGCCTCCGACAGGTTAGTGCAGTGTACGCGCAATCATGGCTTCCTGCATGCGCGCGCGTCGCCAGCCAAGACAGTTGGCGTGCCTCGCGTAGTTACATATACACACTAGTATGTATATGAGCGTCGAAACACGACGGTGGCGTTGGCGTTGCATGCGTGCGTGCGTGCGTGCGTGCGTGCGTGCGTGTGGCCGAGAATTTCGCGCTTCTCCACCTCGTGCGTGCATACGTGCGTGCACTTTCTTTGTGCCGCATCGAGAGATGCGCGTGCTCCACTCTTTTCGCACTGCTTCCCACCGTCTCCCCTCCAATATATTCTTTCTCTTCAATCTGTGCAATGTTATCTATTTGGAGTAATTAAGTAGGAGATTTACTACCTTCTCGCCCATATAAACCAAACGCTATTATGTATGTATGTCTGTCTATTATGTATGTCTATTAAGCGAAAAGCGATAATTGAATCGCTCTCGAGTACAAATCAAGTTGGGGTATATTGACTAAAGTAGAAATAAGTGATACGGTTTATATTATATACAATACACACACACACACACACACACACACAATCCCTTTCTCTCCTCCCCCTCCTTTCTCTCTCCCTCTCGGCAATATAAACATATTTGTGTGTGTGTGTTTTGCTGTATATATGTATATGCTATATGTTGTTTTAAGAGGATAATAAAAATATTTCGATTTGATTTCAGTAGTACAAGCTAGTACAAATTCACTCTTAATCGTAAAATACCTGCCTTATTTTTGCTGTTATTTGGTTCTATTAGTTTGATATCAAATTAGCGGTTTTTTTCCTAAATGGTATCGGACAAAATTATTTGTGGTGTAGGATAGTGCAAAAGAAGTACTAAATAATCTACTAGATTGCGTTTGACGTTGCTGATTTGGTCCTGCTAGCTTAACGTGGGTGTAACATAAAATGAATTTTTTTTAGATTTTGTTGACCGTGCATTACACATGTATAGATATGATAAATATGATTGGCGCAATTATTAATAGATTAACCGTTCCAAGATGTTTGCAATAAAATTTGATATTATTAATATGTTAACGTTATAGTCTTAATTATAATTTCGAAACTACATTTAGAATATCAAGTCCCAATCTGCAATAATGAAAAAAATACTCAACTGTGATCGATCAACTGCTTAGGGCGTAGGACTTAAAATCACCCTTGTAGACTGGGACTAATAAAAAAACTATAATGATATTCAAGATTAATGTACGGATATGATACAAAATTTCAAAATTTTTGACCACGTAGTTTTGAAAATATAGATCCAATTCTAATCTGGAGCATTGTTGTAAACCCGAAAATTTAAGCTGTGAAGATGTGGTAACATGTGTTATATTAATATGCATTCATTGAGTTGAGTCACTCTTCTGTGTGTACATGCGTAGTAGAGACAGTCTTAACTAAAAATTTGCACAAGTAACCAAGAAGATATTCAACATTTTCTTTCGATTGTAGGGGTATATCTTTTTAGAGTACTGTCACGATAAAACTACCTTAAGAAAGCTTGTGTATATGTTTGACAAGATCACGCACGCAGGCGTGCGCGCGCGCGCGCGCGAGCGCGGGGGCTACGAATAATATGATAAAATGATTTAGATATGTTTAATAAATATGGTATATTAACAATTAATGAAATTCATAAGGCTCTAATGTGAAAACACAAATACGAAGTAATAAAGGAGTAAGAGCCAAGACAGGATGTTAGGGTCTAAAAAAATTTTTATTTTAAGTCTTAGACAACAGTTGCAGTATTTTAAATGACGCATTACGCAGTAATACCAGTATGACCTTGAAAAGCTTGGTCAAGGTCACGTGAAGGTCACCTAAATTTTTTAAATGAAACCCGCTATTGTTTATTATACTGTTTTATTCACCCGTGTGAACTTAGCACCCGACTTTAATAAACAAATTTTTTTATATACATTCGAAAGAGCATTGTTTGTACCCGTTTGTACCACCATCCATTTCGTTTGTACCTCAAAGGGGTGAAAGTTACGAAAGGGTGAAAAAATCGCCCCCACCCCACTTTAAGATACTTGAAATCTAATTGTGCCATTCCAAAGAACATCGTTTGTATCCGTTTGTGCCACCATTCATTTCGTTTGTACCCTCAAGGGGGTGATTGTACCGAATTTTCAAAATAGGGGTAACAGCTAACTTAGTCATTTTTAGAGATATTCGAATTCTGAATGCGGGTGCTGTTGCGAAGGCGGGTACAAACGACTACGAAACAGCACCCAATTTCAGAACTCGAATATCTCCAAAAATGACAAATTTGGGTGTTACCCCTATTTTGAAAATTTGGTACAATCACCCCCTTGAGGGTACAAACGAATCCGGCGGTGGTACAAACGGGTACAATCGATGCTCTTTCGAATGCATATAAAAAAATATTTTTATTAAAGTCGGGTGCTCTTAGTTCACACAGGTGTTTTATTCTACTAATTAATATGAACAACTTTCGCGAGAACTTTCGTCTGAAACATTTTGTAATTTGCCTAATACTTTTTGAGATATTCAAGAAAAAATTGATAACTTTTCCAATGTTTAGCTTATGACGTCTCAATAACTGTTTGTCGGAGGGAAAAGTAGTACAGGACTTTTTTTACTTGATTTGATCTCAGGAATAGTGTTTCAATTATTGAAAAGGTTCCATTAAAAAAATTGAAGGTGACCTTCACGTAACCTTCAAATGACTATTCAAGGTCAAGTTAATGGCACCACCTTATGTCCCCCTTTGAACCAAACAACTTTTGTTTGAGGCATTTTCCGCTATCATCCCTACATGAGGAGATATTTGCGTGGATTATTTAAAATGAGACACCCTATATATAAGATATGAAACTATCTATATATGTATGATACGAAATACGCGCGCACATGTATAGATACATGCATACATACAGGGTGTCTTTAAACTCGCGATAAATATTTTAATGACAAATTCTGTGTAACTTTTTAAGATAAAAATTTCGAAAATGCTATAATAATGTTGGAGGTATTCAAGGTGGCTCCTGCACGTAGGAGTGGATAGTATGGAGCACCTTTTATTTTCGTAAATTTATATACTTTTTTCAAAATAAATACTTACTGCATTATTGATCAAATTGATATGCTTTTCTTTAAACATTATTTTTAAAATTTTATTAACAAGTATTTGTTTGCAGAGATCGGCGATTTTATATATTCAATAGTGCATTTGAATCTTTACGATATTTTTATTATGTCTCTCGTTTTTTGTTAAGATTTACCCTTTCTATGAAGTAATATTATCCCGACTATTAACCTTAAAATTGTTTCTGGGAGCAATCGCCCCATAATCCTTGTGTTAAAAAGTACAACATTAATATTTTTTCTTTCTTTTATTTCATCGGTAATTGGGGTGTCTGTGAAGTTGGCACGACGTCGATTCTACGAAATTCAAAAAAATACTAAGAGTTCCAACAGCACTTTTCATAGTTCTACAGTTCCTGATAAAAAATAAAAAGAGTTCTGCATTCCGAATTCCTTATATCAACAAATCAACTTTTAAAAAACGTCGTGTTAACTTCGCGAATCTAGCACGATACCATCTCTAAAGTACCAAAATGCATTCACTAATATCATTTTTGGCGAGAGTTCCCGATAGTTCTACTCAAGTATCACATGTATATGCAATTTCAGATCGATAATATTACATCATATTACAGATCGATAATATTACTTAAGAATTTTTTAACAATTTTTTATATCGACGACACTTAGTGAGAATGTGTCGTGCTGATGATTTTCAGCAGTTGTAACTATAGTTCTCGAGAGTTCTGCAAGAGATCTATACATTAGTAATAGTTTTAAAAACAGTTCCGGTCCGTACGTATTTTTTTAAACAATTTTTAATTCTGGTGTCCAGCACGACACTTGGTGAAAATGTGTCGTGCTGATGATTTTAAGCAGTTCTAAAGGTAGTTCTCAACAATTCTGCACGAGTTTTATGCATTAGTAATACTCTTATAAACAGTTCAGATCCGTACGTATTTTGTACGCAGAACTGTCGAGAACTATAGTTAGAACAGCTGAAAATTATCAGCACGACACATTTTCACTAAGTGTCGTCGATATGAAAAATTGTTAAAAAATTCTTAATGATGTAATCGATCTGAAATTGCATATACATGTGAAACTTGAGTAGAACTATCGGGAACTCTCGCCAAAAATGATATTAGTGAATGCGTTTTGGTACTTTAGAGGGGAGGGTGTCGTGCTAGATTCGTGAAGTTAGCACGACGTTTTTTAAAAGTTGATTTTTTGATATAAGGAATACGGAACTCTTTCTAATTTTTATCAGGTACTGTAGAACTGTGAAAAGTGCTATTGAAACTCTTAGTATTTTTTTTTAATTCGTAGAATGTGCCAACTTCACAGACACGTGATTGGATCTAAAATTTTGCTGATAGATAAAACTTGCACCTAGTACATACCTATATTTTAATTGTTTTTACTTTTGCTCTGTTTATGTAGGAGCCACTAGATTACGAATGTCAATATATGTACGTTACATGTGTATGCCTTAGAATGTATATACTTGGAAGAGTCGTAGTTGAGTGTTATCCTCATCATAAATCTGTCCTTATTAGTACTATTTTACTATGATACGCATGCCTCGGTTATATTGTATTATGTTGTATACTCAAGAATTCATTATATATGATGTAAATAATGCGGTTATCGTTTTGCGCAAGCGTATAGACGGATTAGTCAGATCATTAACACACAAAGATAAATAGATGTTGAAGACACATTATGTTATTATATATCGTTCAGGCTATAATCCTTCCAGGTATATATGTCTAAGATGTATGTACACATGATAAACTTCAAACATTGATACATATATGTACTACCAAAAACGCCAACTATTTCATAATCGTCGACAAATTTCCAGCGAAGAGGGCACAATTTTGAGTGTTTGCTTTTTTTATTCTAACACGAAAATCGACATGTAAAAATCAAGTAAACATAAATTATTTATGATCTTCACGATTATGCATGATCATGGTATTTAGGTATTAAAAAGTCAAATTACATGTTTCAGCATTAAATCAAGTATTAAAATAAATGTAATTATCCACATCATTTTTTATATAAAATTTTTAAGATGGCAAGTCTTATTTCTAACGTTTAGATCAAATTTAAGCAGAAAACAATAAATTAAAAAAATTAGTAAAATTACACCTAAACAATAAATTAATGAAAACTGAATACTGAAAATTTTCATTTTCTTAGATCGATAGAAGTAAATTATGCACTACGCACAATACAGAAGTAGATTATGCTTTATGATATTGGTGATACGTACATACACATTTTGTTATATTAATCATGTGGTACAATTTCTTGTAAAACGAAAAAAGACGAAAAGAAATCGAAATATTGTATATCGTATTAAGGAATACGGGTCACAGCGTCGCTGAATAAGCAACTGACTGAGCGATCATGTCGCCGCTTGCTCTCCACAAGCAAGCGTTCAGCAAATTACGTAAGGCCAGAAACGAGAGCTCATTTAAATGCCGGTTTACTGACGATAACGAATAATTCACCGTTCTCTTTATTATTTTGTGGGAAAACGCACTTTGAGAAATTTGATCATGCAGAATTTAAAAAATAAAAATTGGACCTTGCTTAAAAGTTGTAGAATAATAATACTAGCGAGATAATAATGATAGTAATAATAAATAATATGTGTTATAATATCAAATGTAATAACAAAACAAAAATATTAAATAATAATATTAGAGGAGCTATAAATGTGACATAATATAAATGTGTACAATAATTTGTGTATATATTATAAAAAAATTTAATGTGTAATAAAAATATATACATTTAATATTAACACATGTAAATATATATGTTAACAATCTTTATAATAAAAATACAATATAATACACATGTAACAAGATATACTATACTATAATTGTTGATTTGTAGTAATGAATTAAAGAAGTTATATGGAAATTATGTTTTATAGTTTTTGAGATTTTGATTTGTAAAGAAAAAGGTATTATTTGTTTGCTGAATAAAATAAATTAGTATAAATTAATAATTTCATAAATGACCAATGACATTTCCACAACTTTGAAAATTATTAATTTTATATTAATTTTTTTACAATAGAGAGAGAGAGAGAGAGAGAGGGGAGATTGTAAAATTAATAATGAATTCTATTTATCTAATTGATAGAGTGTTACGTGATATAATGCGTAATGCGTCATATGCTTTTTCCGCGGCATCTTATGCACGTATGCATTTACGCACGCACGGATCTTTCATAAACGTCAAGTTTATTACAAGCGACTGCGACGAGAGGGGAGCGGGCGTTATCGTCGCAATTGCGAGTTAACTTTGGAACGCGATAGCGTGTTCACACGCATCATTTTCCCAAATAGTATCAGAGTGCCGAAATATTCTGCTTTCTTTACTTTAAATAACCTTAATTTGTTCATTGTATCTGATGTTCTGCTTTATATTCTATTATATTTATATGCATTTACTTCCGCGATATTTTTTTATACGCGGTTTTCTTTTTACACGATAAAAATTACTTTGTTTACACGGAAAACAAAACTAAAATAAATAGAAACAAGTAAGAGAAGTATATTACAGTCTTGTCCCCCTACATATTATGATATAATAACAGGCTTTTACGTATTTTTTTATTGTACTGGCGGACTTCTTTTACACGATTCTAAACAAAATTTCGCGAAAATCAAACGTGGAACGAATACCCTGCGTGAATCGAAGAACGAGTATTTATACTTAAAAATTACGGTTTATTTTTTGCAGCTGTTCGGATATACAATTAAATGTGTATATTATATTTGAAAAATTAAAAAACAAATAAAATTTCTTATTGAAAACATTTTTGGAAAACAACAAAAGAGTAAAAGAAACATTGAGAAATATTTACATATACAGAAGTGACAATGGTGCATACTAATTGTAACTAACAATAAGTATTCTGGTATGAGCATATTCATCGAGTGAGCAAGTGAGCATAATTTTGGCTGATTCTTGACTAATATTTCAATAAAATAATTTCCAATAATTTTAATAATTATGAAAACGATGAAATAGATGTACATTTGGATATGTGTAGCAACCGCGAAATAGCACCGATAGTTCGCAACAGTTCGTCTTCGGATTTAAGTTTGCTCGCTATGTGTAACGAGGTAAAATGTCAGGTTTGCTTAATCCGAAAACATCGCAAAACTCGTGAAGATTTAGAGAACTCTATCACATGCTAGTGAGGCCAAATATTGTTTAGCCACGTAAAATAGTATACTGGATATATAGTCTACGCAACAATATCGAGAAATTATGTTAAACAATGATATTTCAAAATTAAATCATACCGTTTGAATTCTGCTGCATTAAAAAGTGCATTTTCTTCAGAATTAGATTCGTAAAATAATATTTAAAAGTATATGAGAAATCTTGTATACAAAAAGAAGTGTGTATGTATGTATGTACCAGAGATAAAATATTGAACTACACCATAATTTTATGTAACAAAAAATAACTTATAAAATATTTTATTTTTACGTAGCGTTTTGATTTTTATAGTTTTTTAAACCATATGATATGTTTTATTTTATACTTAATTAACGTTTACAGTAAATTATATACAGGGTGTTATGTAATACCCGCCTCACCTCTTATTTACGGATAGAACGGACTAGACTGGGTCGAAAAGTTCTGTACCATTTTGCAATTTTCGCAATAGTTAACGAGTTATTAATTATTAAAAATCGCTGTCTTAGCCCGGCCTACCGCCCAATTCAAGCGCGCGGCGAGATTCGGCCGTCCCGCGATTGGCGTTGCTAGGCGCGCGAGAAGTTGTTTATGACACACGGCAATGGCTACGTATAATAAACAACTCG
>NW_011967221.1:1342867-1371013 GCF_000949405.1 Vollenhovia emeryi
GTTGCTAGGCGCGCGAGAAGTTGTTTATGACACACGGCAATGGCTACGTATAATAAACAACTCGCGCGCCTAGCAACGCCAATCGCGGGACGGCCGAATCTCGCCGCGCGCTTGAATTGGGCGGTAGGCCGGGCTAAGACAGCGATTTTTAATAATTAATAACTCGTTAACTATTGCGAAAATTGCAAAATGGTACAGAACTTTTCGACTCAGTCTAGTCTGTTCTATCCGTAGATAAGAGGTGAGACGGGTATTACTAACACCCTGCATAAATATAATTCTGCTAAATGCATATGTATAAAGCAAGATTTCTTCTCTCTGAACGATAGTCATCGCATTGGAGTAAGATCTCGAAACATATCTATCTTTTATATGTATGTGCAAATAAGATATAATCAATTGTGAGTGTGTATGACAATCGGAGATAAAGGAATTTGTTAAAGGAATATCTTTATCAGTGATGATATTCATCAATGATATGCACTCCTGTATACATTGAAAAGGCAACTCATTCAAATTACAACGTTGGTTTCTCGTCGTTTGAGCCCTGTGCAGTGGGGCGTCATTTATGCATGCAAGCCGATCTTACTAACTTGCAGATCTTAGCATCACTCTGACAGTTCAAATGCTATTCAACCAGCATTTCGAGGTTGCCCCAAATTGACGATATTTCGATATAACATTCTCTCTCTCTCTCTCTCTCTCTCTCTCTCTCTCTCTCTCTCTCTCTCTCTCACACACACACACACACACACTCACTCATTCACTCACTCACTCACTCACTCACTCACTCACTCACTCTCACTCTCATTCATTCTCTCACTTTCTCTCTTTTTCTCTCTCTATCTCTATCTCTCTCAACGACAAAAGGCTTGTTGATTCACATTCTCTAAATTTCGCTTCCCCTATCTTTTTTCACCGAGCAATTACGACGCGCGAGGTCGAATCGGAAGGGAGAGTGATGAAGGAGGAGAAGAGGGAGGGGGGGAGCGGCGCGAGAATCAAGAGTGGGAACGATGTGGGGCCAAAGGGAAGGCGAGAGAAAAAAATGTCCCCGTCTCGCGAGTGTGAGAGCGCACGAGAACAGTTCTCGGGGTTGAGGAACCAAACCACGCCACACCGCGGCGGTTATTATCGATCTTGGGGCATCGTTACACTTCGCGTCCGGCCGTGCGCTTACGGGATCCGTACAAGTGCGACGGTGACGGTTGTGCGATGGTGAGAGAGCCGCACGGCTCTCCGCCAACGCCACCATCACCGCTGCCGCTGCCGCCACTGCCATCACAGCGTCGGTCACATCGATTGTCCTCGACGAGTAATATGTTGTCGCGCAATACGAATCTTCGATGTAATAACAGCCTATCTAACCGACCGGTACATCCAAGCGTCATTCTTCGGTCACTTATAGAAAGGTATTCTTGAGGCAATGTACCGCATTCATGTACCGATGTAACAACATATGTATTGTTACGCTGTATATAATATTTTTTTGCGACCATGTATTGTATTAATTTAATTTTATTTACAGCCGTATTAATGGTATTTACAAAATACTTTGTAATACTTCATGCGACTCACGGATTCTTTCCTGTTTGCAAACAATTATATAACGCAATTGGGTAAACGGAGTAGTATGTTTTCTAATTATTGTCAAATACCTTGTGAAAAATCATTTTCAAAAAAATGTGTTATATCTGCAGGGCATTTATGTATCGTGATTATGATAAAAAAATGGTCAATGCTGAACAATGAGAAAATCTCGAGAATATATGTATATATATATATATATATATAATATAGATATACAGATGTGTGTCGCAAATTTTTGCTCATTTAATGATTTTCGAAAAATGACAATGCTGATCGATAGACAGGCTGTTGTTTATTGAGATTGACTTAAGAGTGAAAGTTGTCGAAGATTCTCTTTGGCATGAAAACGGAAAGAAACAATAATGAAAATAGTGACGATTGCGAAGAGATGGAGGTAAAGATGAAGGTGGCGAAGAAAGAAGAGAAGATTAGGATCATGTTGTAGTATATATAGTAGTATGGTCGAATAGTTGGGTCAGGTCAGTTTGTTAGCTTACGTAAAAGAGACTAAGTATCGTGGTAAAGGAGAGGAGTGTGGAGAACAGGAAACGTTATAAGATATAGAAAGAGAAAGAATGGCGAGGATTGAAAGAGAAAAAGAGAAAGAGACATGGCGCCGAGACAAGCCGGCTAGATGGTGAAGAAGAGGTGGGGGCACCTGTTACAACGTTCGAGCGTTTCTCCCTCTCCGCCGATATTTTCTCCCTTTCTCCATGCGGCCTCTCAATCCGACGGGCCACTGTTTCCACACGGCTATATTCGGACGGCTTTTTTATACGGGGTGTTCGATTATCGGCGCCATATTTCTTGTTGGGAATTGAAATAATTTTTTCAGTACAAAAACCTTTCGTAAGTGAAAAAAGTTTAATAATACACAAAAATATGTGTATGATATGAGAAAAATAGAGAAGACTATATGTATATAAAGTTTAATGCTATCAAGAAAAGCTGTCTTTAAGGAAAGTTGTTTGGATATATAGAAGAAAAACTATAAATTTAACGGAAATGCTATTTCAAAAGATATAATTGTTATTGAAAATATTGCCCGACATTTATTAATTAAGGATCCTAGATGCTAAACTCGTGCAGATACAGTTCAATGTTTACGTTTAGAAGAGAATCTTTCCTGTTAGTCGCGTAGAAGTGTTATCTGCCCATTATCTGTTTAAATCTTTATAGTTGGCATTGAAGTGAAAATGATGTTGCGATTAAATTTTATCAGTTAGATTTTTATTTTAATGAAATAGTTTACGCTAATCCATTTAAAAATTAAAAAAGATGGAATTGTACAGTTATAACGTTATGTAATGTTAAAAGGTATGGCGTTAGACACTTGATAAGAATTGATCTTTGTATGCAGCAAAATAGTAGCCATATTGAAAAATTATTACAACTTAAAATACATTATGAGAACAAAAGATTAATGATCTGAGAATAACACACACACACACACACGCAAGAGACGTATACACGTATTATATACTATATAATAGGGATATGTAAAAAGTTTTAATTAAAGTAACAATAGGTTTTCTATGAAGATAAATTTTATGAGTAAAATGCAAATTAATTTTTAATTTCTTTAAAAATGTAAGAAAGTTGCGATTTTCTTAAAATTTTGCGAGAGAAAGGATGATATCCCAGTGCTATTAATTAGCAACGAGAGGGGGAAGGAGGAGAGGGGGAGAGAGAACAGAAGCGTAATCGTCCACGCGCAATCGGGATTATGGAAAATCGATTGTAGCAGCGCTGCGTCTGGCCGAGTAAAGAAGAGACAGCATAAATGTTCACCTTTGCGCCGGTCACGCGAAACAGATACTTGTCCTGACCGGGAGGGTCAATCTGAAAAGTTACAATATTGAATTAGCGATATAAAATAATTTTTTAAAATAAAAATAATAGACGAGTTAGTTTACCTATAGTTTGATGGAAAATAACTGATGTTGGATGATTTTAATGATCCAGTATTAAAGTTGAAGTGTTAAATCAGTATTAAAGTTAAATATTAGAAAATGGAAATACATATTGCTAAATAAAAAATTAATTTCTGCAGAATTATAAATTCAAAGAAATATTCTTACAATTTTTATAACTTTTGAAATTAATATACAGGCTGTCAGACTCGTTAGTAGCCAAACTAAAAATTACGGTAGATTGGGTTAAACTGAAAAGAAAAGTCATGTACCGTTTTGCAAAATTAGCAATAGTTATCGCGTAATTGATAAAAATATCTGGCCGAATAAACGCACAAGGAGCGGAAGGCCGGACCCGGCAGGCATGTAAAGTTTTTATCAATTACGCGATAACTATTGCTAATTTTGCAAAACGGTACATGACTTTTCTTCTCAGTTTAACCCAATCTACCATAATTTTTAGTTTGGCTACTAACGAGTCTGACACCCTGTATATATGAATATTAATATATATTAATTAAAAAATTATTAAACAAGATACACACTGTAATTATTTTTCAATTTTGAAACATTGTTAAATATATATATATTAATTAATAAATTTATAAGAATTTAAGAATATTGGAAATTATGAAAAATACAACACTATATAAAAATGGAAATTATTACTTTTGTATCTCGATAGATGAGATAGATAAGATAGACAAGAATACCTATATAATACATATTTGACAATTAATTTGTTTGCTAAGGCGACAGAAAGTTCCAACAAAGTCCACTGTCTCCTGCGCATATTATCGCGCAAAAATAATTCCATATCTAATAGACACTAGTTGACTAATTTAAATGTCGACCAATTGTCAAATGCTTTCTTATTTGAATCACGCGCGAGTATAATTAAGTAAGACTACATAACTGCCCGTGCTATTAGCATACATCTTAGAGCCAGTGAATTCGCCGCGTCGTTGAGTATGATGCAACAATGTTCCCGCATCGCAGAAAAAAATTCATCCATATATCTGTTATTTTTCTAATATATTTTTATCTCTTATTCTAATCTATACAATGAATATCTTAATTCTTTATAAGTTTATAAAGATTTTTCTAATTTTTTCTAACGATTTATCTTTAGTAAATCTTTCTTATATTCAAGATAAAATTTTTGCACAAAATGAGATTTTTATACAGCTTTTTATTTAAAATTATTACTTTTTATTAAAAATTTCTCAATAATTGTATGTGCAAGATGTCATTATTTTTATTCTTTTTTAATATGTTTGTACCTATATTTGTTTTTCAAGCGGATATTTTCCGACAACATAACTGTGCTTTCTTAATTAAAAATAAATTAGAATTACAGCAAGTCTTTACTACCAAAAATATTCTATAATTATGCAAGTTTTAGTTTAACTTAGCAGTTGGTTGTCACGAGATATCGACATATTAAATTTCTTCATTCAAGAGATTTTGAATTCCATCATTTCTTTTCACAAATCCTGTTGTTCTCTTTGTACGTGTTTATTACTACACAGAGTCGTTCTATATAATTTGCATAATCATCTCCCTCATGAAACGAAGCAGCGAAGAGTGACGACGCCACGCGTCCTTGTTCACGCAGTATTACACAAAGAAAACCAAATAATGGACGCAGAGAATACAGAACAGAGAGAACAGAAAGTACAGAAATCACATACTATGCTTAATCACTTTTATGGCGTAATGTGCTCGTATAATCTATTTCTTACAAATTTATCTCGTTATTCTATCATCAATCTTAGAACTGTGATATCTTTTTCTTTTACAGATGCGAGTCCCGATTGTGTACAATTTTATATTTTTATTTTGGCTATTTTTTAAATGTTATTAAACTATATTTTACGTTACGATCAATTATACAGATTTTGAAAAGATATACACAATTTGACAAGTTCTTTTCTCCTTTTGCGATATTCATGTTCAATTATTTCAATAATTTACAACAAATCCAATTTCTATCTGAACGCATCATGCATGTCTCACGAATGTAATATGATAGAGCAATATTGTGGTTTTATCGTACTGTATCTCATAATCTTCCCCTTCGTAAAACGAAGCGACAAAGATGAATGACGAGTTCTTCACACAGAGAACCAAATAAAGACGCAAACTGCAGAATATCACGCTCTATGAACCCAATCGGTGACGCGGGTTCTCATAATCCTCGTTCTTTTATTGAAGATTCCTACAAAGTGACATAACACAGGAATTAAAGGAAATAATGTTCCACGAATTTCATAAGCTATTTATTGTCGTGTTTTACAAATTCTTAAATATATGTTTATTAACGTAACAACGTGACATTTTACTCTCATCTGCTAGAAATCAATTTTTTATAATTGTTTTCATTTGAACAATGGAATCATATCGAGAGCCCTTGTAGTGCACCGTTTATGACCTTCCTCGTGAAACAAGAAGAAACGTCGTATGTCGCAAGAAAACCGAAATAACAATTCGTGTTGTATGACGTGAGAGGGGAAAGGTAGGAACCGAGAATTCTTAGCGCGTAGACATCGTAGTGGGTCTCGGATCAACTTAAAGATGTTGCCACGGTCCGTTCCTCTTCTCGTAATCATCGTCGTCGTTTCTGCCGCCGTTACCATTGTCGCCGCCGCTACCGGTGCAGTTGATCCGAAGGTGAAGTACACCGAGGATAATGGGAGTAGCGCATCGCCATTGTAAACAGACTCGAGGAGGCGAGCGAGCGGTACGGCGGCGAGCGGCTATCTGGGATTTAGTTCGGCGAAAAGGGAAGGGAAGGGGAAAAGGTAATGCTCGGCGAAGTCGCGGCGGGACCGGGACCGGAGTCGGGACCGGGGGAGGGCCGGGGTAGAGACGCTGACGAGAGCGGGATGAGGCGAGTTGTGATGGCGATGGCACGGAGGAGGGACGTGTCGCGTTGAACGGCGGAAGGGGGAAGTTGCCGAGACATCGATCGGGTCTCGCGGCCATTGCTTGTGCCACACTCTTCCCCTCCATTCCCTCACTCTCCTACTCTGTCTCTCTCTCTCTCTCTTGCCTCGCTCTTTCGACGGCGCTGCTACTCTACTAGGAGTCAAGATGCCGTATCTCTCGGCACACTGCGAGACCAGGAGGAAACTCTCCGTGAAACTACTCAGGCCAGCCGCTTGCGCGCTTTACGCACTTGTGCTAACCCGCTGCGGCTATGTGTGCGCGCGCCCGCGCCCGTGCGCGCGTGCCTCGTGGATGTATTGTGTATACGGGGTGTCTGAAAATTACCAAATGCCGAGAAAGAAGAAAGTGAGAAACAAAAGAGCACATGCATTCCGTTCGCAATTTGCTCAGCAGAAACGATGAATTTCACGTCGCTAAAGGTCTGTTTGTATTAATTGACCTCGGGGAAATCATCTTTTTAGTGATTTTCAGAATGCATTCGATATAAGAATGTTTTCTAGGAACAACGGTATTACTAGGAAAAGGGGAGGATTTCTGAGAAACAAATTCGCACAATCTGAAAATGGTTAAAATGGAAACGCCTTAATCATTTTCTTCCATTTTCAATTCATCGCGGATTAATCATTTCTTAATCGTCTAGACACAGTTTAATATAATAAGAAAAATATGATGCACCATTCTTATACCGTACATATAACACAGTAAAAGTAGAAAAGGTGATAAAATTGAATTATTTCGTCTACTCGCTGGAGACTTTGCGATTTTTTTTATGTATAGATTTTGTGTATATCCGAAAATTAAAATGATCTAAAATATCGTATATTTCTTTTCATATAAATTCTGCCTTTTTACGATTCTTTGGTATTGCAATCGTGCTTAAACGTGAGTCCGTCTAATCTATGCGCCCCACTGAATTAAATAACAATAAATTTGCATGAAACGCAACACTGGTATTAAAAACTTTAAGGTTGTGTTAAATTAAAAACATAGAAAGAGCAATGCACTGGTCTGAAAAGCCTGCAAAACAAATTCACGTGTCGAAACTTACCTTTGGAACACTTTCTGTAACGATTATTTTTCTGCAACAAAACCGGCTCAATTTTGTTTACATACGTCATGGCCATTACGGTTTGAGTGTCTCAGACCGCATTGGCGCTAAATTTTAAGTAATTTCGGAGATAACATTATCGAGGCACATTTCCGACTGGGGCACGTATGCCTGGTTTCCACTATACATTTTTTTCAGGAAATAAGTTGATTTTTTTAAGCTCAAGTTAACCTAATATTAAAAATACTATATATGTACATGCAACGTATTTTTCGTTAACATTAATCCTTAGTATTTAAAAGACATCTGTCAAAACTTGTCCAAGTCAAATCTGTCAATTTCTTTCATAACGGAGCTTTCATAACGGAGCGCTACTACGAGCACCACACGTGTTGAAAATCGTAACTGCACAGCATTAGAAAAGGATGGATATATAATAGAAGAGAAAATGACACGATTACGACAATGGTGCTTCTTAAATTGCAACATGCGACTTTATATCACAATAACTTCGTTCTTCGAACACTTAAAGAAGAAGATAAAAATACAAATTGAACTTAAGTTACCGCTTAAGCCGAATAGGAATTCAATCGATTCCAATCGTTTTTTTGACTCGATGACCTGAGGTATTCGCAGATGACCTCGACTCACGTATAGACACACGGAATGGTCTTGCGTGTAACTTGATGCAAGACACTGCCGTGTCTTTTGATGTTATTTTACGTTGATATTTAGCAATTCTGATCTTGGAAAGAAAGCGGAGATGATTAATTACGTTGATCTATTACAATCAATCGAATTACTCTATAAATGCGTACTTATTCTTATATGAGAAGCTTTTCTATTATGGAGATAATACGAAAACTTTGTTGGGTGGTTTATAATACGCGGAAAATTCTGATTCGGAGTGTGGTAAGCGCGGGATTATCAGCGACGGGTTGCAAACTTCTCGTCGCTAAGGTGTGTGTGTGTAACTTTGAAACTTAACAAGGCCGATACACTCGTCGCGCTTTCTCCGCGAATGAATAGCGCGAGCAGCCGGTGCATCTTTGCAAATTAACTGCATTGTTCTTCACTAGTGCGATGACACTTGATCCGTAACACCGCCTATTATGAATCGGGATAGCTTACAATGTGAAACTTTTCTTGCTTCATCTGAAAGGAGTAAAAGGAGAATGATAAAATGGAACATAATAACCACAATAAAAATTAAGAAAAAAACATATGAATAATGATAAAAGATGGAAAAGTGTTTTATTTGCATAATTCGAGACGTTTAAAGTAAGAATGGCAATAAGTAATGGAAATAATGAACTTACAATAAACAGCAAATTAATGGAAAGTAGAAGTATGTAATAAATTAAGAAATACGTAAATACATAGAAAAATGTTTGCTTCTCGTCTGTGGAACAAATTTCACACATTTATGAATATGGAACAATTATTTTACATGTTGCAAAGTCGCTGCTGTCTCCATATTTATTTCATCACGGCTTGTATATTTGTCCACGTTCTTGCATGTTCAGAACCTCATTGATCTCGTGTCAAATACACTTGGCGCGAGACACTACCGTGTCTCGTGATAATCCAGTCAAGTGCTAATCACATCGGATGTATCAGTCTCTCTGATTATGTCAAAGTATATACCTAATCTACTTATGACTTTTGTATACCAATCATGTATACCACCATCCGATAGGTTTTCTATTCAGTATTTACTATTATAGTACAAACTATTTTCTTAAATAACGTTTTTTAAATATTTTCCTTATCTAATTAATTTTCGTTATATTCGCGTAAAATTATCATGACAGAGCAATGTCAATAGAAGATGTTTGCAACGAATTCGATGCGTAAGCATTTTCATGTGCGATAATATAATATTAGCTTACTGTCGAAGAATGTTGTGGCAACGAGATTATTCGCCAAAACAAATCGCAAGAATTACGCAAACTTGTAATAAAACAGCAACTTTTTTGCGAAGAAAGGACTATATCCGTCTATTCGTAATTATGTTATTCTACTACGATCAGGAATGCGAATGTAAAATTTTCCATAATGATTCGTGATTCTCTATTTTTCGTATCCAGAAATATAAATTTTACATCTAAAAACTGACACCTACAAACTCGACTAAAAGAACATTCGAATGATATGATTGATACGTGTCGTTGACTCTATAATCATCCTATTTCTTTCTGTTATTCTATCACGTCTATTATTTGTCGATGGAAATTATAAACATATTTTTATTACATGTAATAATTTTTTATAATATAATATTTAATAATCAATAGTTTTATTAATAATATGGGGATGTCGGCAATTTATAAAGAAACTATTAAATTTATGAAAAATTGTACATCGATAGACAAATAGCATCTTCAAAATAAGTTGAATTTAAAAAACTTACTGTTTGTAATAATCAGTTTGTTCACGTCTAATCCTTTGTAGAGAAAACGAATCCAAAAGTATTTCTTACTTTACTAATTTTTAATATATATTCAATTAATCGTATTTCCCATCTAATGCATTAATTGTGTTTTTACTATGTCTTTGATTCACTTATAATTTTATGTCCATACAAAATTAAAAAATTACACATATAATGTCAACGAGCATTTAAAAAGTGGCCAAATGGTCTCTGGTATCAAACGCGCAACTTTAGAAAGAGTATGTTTTAGTTAGTAACTCGGTGAGAAATTTTTACACCAGTGTCAGACCGAGAAACCCATGTAATGAATCAGTGGATGAGTCGATTAGCCTAAGAGCTTACCGCCGAGAATTACGTATACCTACATTGATCTGTAAGCTCGTTGCTTGCTGCTAGGGTGAGGGAAGGGGGAGGGGGAGGAAGAAGAGTTTGCGTCTCGCCACGTGCGTCGCATATGTGTCGATGTGTGCAAAAGAGCGGCAAGAGAAGTGCAGCTTCAAGGCCGACGAACTGCATTCGCGGAGTTCAACAAATCCACAATGATCTACGCTAGGCCGTTGCTTCGCTATAATTCGCATTGCTATGACTCCCCTACTCTTCGTCGGTGAGATACAAGGAACAGTAATCTTTCGATATGATCGCACTTTTTTAATTATCGCGTTAGTTAATTCTACATATTTCGATTTTGTTACTTGAAATCCGTATAATTAATAGAAATAGTAAATTTTTTAGATTACCGTTTCTTTCGCAGAACAGGATGAAAAAATTCCCTCAAACTATTTTGATAGCTATTAAAACAGCGTAACGTGCATTTCAGTATATTTGATATCGCGAAGATATTTTCGTAATAGTATTGTTCATGTATGCTTGAAATTATGCCAATGATGGTTTTTTTGACAATTGGGACATCGTGTGTCTCGATCTCTTTCCTTTCTCTTACGTGAGATGCCACCGCGGAAGTCGTGTGGACACGAAGAAGAAACAGTAATCCCAAAACACACTATTCACTCCTTTGGACAAGCCGGAATGCCGAGGAGAAACCGCTCGTCGTTCGTGGAGAGAAAGGGAGGGGGGGAAGGTGAGAGGCGAGAGGAGTAGAGCAGGCACAGCGAGAGGGAGGAGGAGAAAGGGGGCGTTAGAGAGAAGCAGCGAAGTTTCGCTTTAGGAGCGGAGAACTTAACTCAGTTAACTTTGCTGCCGAACCAAACTTTCCGCCAACTTTAAGTAGTCGCCTCTCCTTCCCCCTCCACCACTCTTCTCTTAGCCGTTCGCTCGGAGACGGAAGGTACGGCGAGCGGAGAGCAACAACCCCTCCACAATCCCTCCCTCTCGTGAGGATGAGAATGGCCGAACTACCGCCACCGATACTCCTCCGTCATAATTATGGACGACTTCCTTATCCCCCGCTTGTTGTTCTTTCTCTTCTCTTTCTCTCTCTTTTTTTTTCTCTTATCGAAGTCTTTTCTCGCACGGGGTATGAAAAATCGTATTCGAAAAAAATTAACATGATAGAATATCTTCGTCACGCTAGATACACCTGTATAAAGTGAGTCTCACAATGTTACAGAAAAATCTCTCGTCGTTTGTACATTTCATATTTTTGTTTGCACACTTGTATGTACAGCAAACGTTATTAACAAAAGACCTTTGGGGGGCGAATTTCATATTAGTCTCCTCTCCTCTGACTACTATGAGAAAATTTGATTCGAGTAGCCTTGATCGATTGATTGTGGTTGGCATACTCACATACAGTTCGATTTTTCGTTTATCCTTAGCAATTATAACATGGTCATATAATATGTGGACTGCGCGGTCCTTCTCTCTCGTAATCAGAGAAATACAAATGTAAAATAAGATAATATAGGGCTGTAACTTTGTCTTCTTATCTCTGAAAGCAGTTTTAATCAGCAATATTTTTAATATAATCTTTGATTAAACAAATTTTGAATTGCTTCGTTTTTTTCGAATAAAATATGGTACATAATTGTAATGTATGATAATAACAATATCTAATGACATGTGGGGGGAAAAGTGCGATAAACATATTGAATTCCTACTCCAAACATTGACAGACGAAGACAGAACTACGATCCAAAGCATGTTTTCTTTTTATTATTTGTACAAGTTTCAAATTGAAAACACAGTCTATATTTTATACGCTTGAGTTATAAAACATAAAGTTTGGCGAGCGGTCAATTGCAGTTTACATGCGCATATGTATGTACATACGATGAGAGCATGTATGTACAACGAGCGCTCGAAGTCTGAGCTATAGTTTTTTTTTTATATTGGGAGCTAACTTAACACCGTTGTTAGCCATCGTATCGCATAACAGATGCTTAATGAATTTGGAATTGATAGTGTTATTATTTTATTACTTATTAAAAAGTTTATTCTTAGTTTTGTATATTTTATATTTTCCATATTATATTCTATGTAATATTCCATTATTTATAGAGAAGTGAGAAGAGCTCTCTCCCCCTCGCTTCCTCTTTTTTGTGCCTATTTACTTTTCTCTTTACCCCTCCCTTCTACTCTTCTGTTTTTCCTCTCTTTTCTAAGGGGAAGCACTCTTCTTTTTATCTCTCAAAGCAGTTTTAAAAAGCGATATTTCTAATATAAACTTTGATTGAACGAATTTTGAATTTCTTCGTTTTTTCGAACAAACTATATATAATTGTAATGTATGATAATAACAAACATATTTAAAAAATTAGATCTTATAGTGGCAATAAAACACCTGGTATCTGTTTGTTGAAAATACAACGATCGCAAAGATTAATTGTAGAAATTTGAAACGAGATCTTTACAAATTAGTTCTGAGAACTCGGGGATTTTTATTTCACGAACTTTTTCGAATTAATTTAGAAATTTAGATACAACTTAAAGAATTAATCCTGAAAATCTAAATATTTATGCATAATGAATGTAAATAGATAAAGATAGAAATATGGAGAAATTTGGAGTATTTTGTATTACTTGTTTATTATATCTTAATCAGTTAAAGAAAGCTCGAATTGTTGTCGAAAAGCGAAGTCGTTTGAATTTTACGTGTCACTAACAAAAACGCAGTCACTTCTCTTTTTCTTCTTCCTCTCCTCGCTTTCTTCCCCTCTCTTTCTCTCTCGGTGAGAACGGCAAGTTTTGAAACAAACTTTACTTTATCGTGGCTGGCGATTGTAGAGAGTGGGGGGAATCCGGCAGGACGGAGCTTTCTCTCTCCCTCCCTACCATCCACGAGTTCTTTGCCAAGTAAAGTTGCTCTCAGGTTAGACAATAATTGGATAACTTCGCCCTCATAGTGCCCCATCCCGTTCGTAACTCCACTCACTCCCTTCTATTCCCACCTCCGCCTTTGTCCCTCTCATACCCTTCCTTGTTCTAAGCACTAATCTGTCCGTCTTTGTCTCTCTGAATCGAAAAGCTCTGTTGCATACCGAGATTAAGCCGAAGGGTTGAATTTAACCACTTGGTCAGGGCATCCCCTTTAAGAGGGGGTTTGTTCTTCATTTACTAATTTCAGGGTTTTTTTTTATAAAAGGAAATGCGTGATCTAAATATTGAAAAATACGCAAGGCAATTTTATTCAATAAATATTGACTTAATGTGCCAAATTAGTTTCAAATTACTTCAAATGCAATCGAGGTGCGGTACGATCAACTTGATTTATTATCGTTTTATGAATTTATTTTTATTTTACTTTTATATATCTTTCTTTAACACATTTTAATCTTTTTGTCACTATTGGCTGACAATAAAACAAATTTGTATCTATTTTATGTATGTATATGTATACACACACTCACAATATGTTTATAAATAATAGTTTTTATCTGGACAGTTGTCGTTTTTTATCGTTATATATTTGATAGAATTTTCCAAGCATCCAAGACTTTCACATTGCGGTTTAATTGTATCAAAATAAATAGTCCTTACGGCGCGATTATCAGCTTGTGTATAAATACATTCTCTTCTTCCTGAAGTATATTTCCTCGATGCGTTGCTTCGCTGCTGTTAAGCGATATGTATAACGCGCGATATACGCTACCAGCTGTCGAACAAGGGCTTAATCTCGCCCGCTCGATTCCGCCTCCCTCCTCTTGCTTTCGATGATACGAGCTTACGTTTTCGCTGAGTTGGCACAACATGTGCCCAAGTCAAAGTGCTTGGCTCGGCAGAGTACGACGTAGCGTTAGTGTCGCGTCCTCGCCGCTCGCTTTCGCTGAGGCCAGCAACGATCTCGTTTTCCGTAGCCTTCCTTGAACGGACTACATTTCCGATTATGTGCGCCACTTTATGTGTGTGACGCGTGCATGCAAATGTATATAGGATATTCCAAGATTCAACGACCGCACCTTGACCAGCTTATTTTACGAAGATGGAATATAAATAAGAGGAAAAAAATTAAGGATAAGAAAAATAAAGTTGTATTAATTAGAATAAACGTAAGGATAACCGATATAAGGAAATAAAGAGTAAAGAAAAGGGTGAAGAAAGGAAGAGAAGTGAAGTAAATAGAAATAAGGGAAGGAAAAAATTTTTTTAACGATCTTCAAAAATATATTTTATTTAAAAAGTTATATATAAGGAAGAAAATAGTGTTTATCTTGTATTTATTTTATTATCTTTTTGTTCTTTGTATTCTTTCAGTTTCTTTCAATTAAAGTATCATAATTTTTATCTTTGAAGTTTCTTCCAGTGTAATGTCCGTGCAAAATGCGTATCTATAAATAAAAATATTTTGCCCATAACGAATTTTACTGCGTATGCTACATTGCTATACGCACTTGCGACATCATTAAACATTATATCACTTCATTCATGCAACGCGACATTTGAACCGTGGCATTCAAATATTTGTCGAATGAAGACGTCGCATTATTTTTGGTTATCCTTGCCACGAGGTGAGTTGATTCACTTAGCGGTTGCACGTGCTGCAACGAGTGTTATACATTCGTATGCAAACGTTCCAAGGAATTGTTTTAACTTCTTTGTCACTGATTCTTTAACAAACTTGAAATAAATGTGAACGCATAACAACAAGTCAGCTTTAAAACGCGGTTATTTTCGTGTGTCTTATCTTTATGCGATATTTAATTAATAAGCCATTACAAATCGTACGTTCCGTATCTGGTTAAACTTAATATTTCTATTATATTATACGTACGTGCAGGAAAAGATATTATTTCCCATAATGACAATGGCGCATCGATAGTGTCCCATGTCATCATACGTCACTATGTGAACAGAAATATGAATAAAGTTATATATTAATTAAATAATAATGGTTAATTGATTATAATTTGTCACTACTTTTTAGATCATGATTAACAATATTTACAAATATTATTAATACAATAGAGATAATTAAAATTACAGTTTAAGCTAAAGTTAAAACTAAGTTGTAATTAAACGTAAAATTAGAATTAAGGACTAAAACTCGAGTTTTAAAAATTAAAACTACAGCTGTAATAAAGTTTCTATTTTAATTTAAGATTAAAAGATTAAAGTTAATAAAGTTAAGATAAGGAATAATAAAGTTACAATGGTGAAGTTAGTAAAGTTAAAGTTAAGCAGTAAAATTATAGCTGTGGCTAAAGAAAAAGTTAATAGATCCAAAGATATGATGGCTAAAACCACTAAAGCTGAAGGCCAATCCTCCATGTTTCTCGTGAAAATGTCATTCTGGCGATTGTGGCGTCCATAGGCATCCTTATTCGCGTGAGGGCGCCACGTATTGGTACGATCAGAGTGCTTTCTTCATTCTGTTTGCACTTGTCTTACATATTCTTCTTATAAATGCGACGTTTGGTATAAGTTGCGTTGTTTATAAGCATTGTATCTCTTTGCTCATTCTAATATTCTCTTGTAAAACCAGCAACTTTATTATTATTAATATTATGCTTTGGTACGAATATTTATTTAGTTTATTCTCATATGTTTAAGAATGCAAATTTGGAAGAACTTGCACAAAGCTTCGTGTATTAATGTTAGTAATAGCGTAACCGTGGATAAATATGCTAAATAGACTTACTCCTGTGTTGATTGTATTTTGCATTTTTACTAGTAAAAAATATGCTTTGTTAATTTATTTAAGCGAATTAAAAATCAAATAACATTTTCATGATTTAATACTAGCTTTTGAAGTAATTAAATGCAACTAATACTTTTTTATTTTTTTATTAATTAAGACACTTGATTAATTGCGAGTTTTCACTTCTAATTGCTTTACGACAGATTATAATTTATTCTCAATGGCAATGTATGCCATGGCAATGTATACTTTTTCAATTAAAAATGCAATTAAAAAATTTGTATAACAGTTAATTGAAAGTCTGATATACATCATGTCCGCTTTATGTTTTAACTGCTATTTGTTCACGGTAATTTATAATATAATATCATCCGCCTGTAAGAGCTTCTCTGCGTAAGTACAGGCTTCTTTCCACTTGTTTAGCGTTTTTCCATTTTGCCCACACAAATTTTTTTGGAAATATTAATCCACCTTCCTCCATCCATCTTCTACTTTATTCAAAGTTCCTTTTATGTTGCGTTATTTGTGGGTGCCTTCATATAATACATTCAGTTACAGTGTAATTCTGAAAACTCGAAATATCTACTTTGGGATTACATTAGATATAGACGACATTTATTAATGTTTTCTCACTTGACTATAACTTCCAAGTCATTTATCGTATCTAGATGTACATACATCTTGACTATGAAGTCCGACAATATTGGTCTGGAGCTGTCTATCAGCTTGACATTTTATCAATTTTATCACATTCTATCAACTGGCTATTCCGAGTAAATGTATGATATAAATGATTAAACTATAAGATTGAAAAGTCAGTAATAGACAAGATTTCAAATTAATATTTGGCTGAATGTTGGATACTATAATACAATAATTATTAATTGTTAGTTATACTAGAATCGTAACTTTGAATTATATAGAGGAAAGTCCTCTATTATGAGATAGTAGGTTTTCAACGTCCAAATTCAATTCCAAATTGATTTTTCTCACAACGATGTAATACACAATCTAATAATCAATTTTCCACCAAACAGATTTCACTCCGGGGGCAACAAATTTATGGTGGAACCAATAGATGATGCCTATTAATTTAGCAGAAACTCCGCTATCTCATAAGAGGGGACTTTCCTCTATCAGTTACATTTGTTACGTACGCTTCTCTTCCAGTAATACAGATATGAAATATTTTACGTTGCAAAATATAGCAAAGATGACATCGGAGTAGAGTTTAAAATTGACGATGTATTAGATTAAATCGGATGAATCTAACATACGATAGCGTAGAGTTTATACTTTCTCATTCCGAATAGAAATTGGTATCGTTCGTGTCTCAAGTAGAGAAAGTAAAACCGACTTGAGAACTGTTTATGTTGTGTACATACAGTACATAAAGTTTTGAATTTTGAGAGGAGATAACCATGCAACATCGAAGTGAATTCTAAAAACAAGCTCAAACTTAATGGCATTAATATGTTTGGTATTAATTATACTGTAAAAAAATAATACTATTTTGCGGAGATTTTAATTAACCTGGTAAGAAATTTTATTTAATATTTTATTATTACTTAAAGAGATAACTAAATGTTGGATACGCAAAAACAATGCGAGAGCTAAACTTAAATAAAAAAAATAATGATAATTCAATTGTAATACCGTTCACAACTATAATAATTGCAGAGAGAGTAAAAAAACGTCGATTAACAATCATGATGTACGAACATCAGGAGCGTCCCATTTGACCACTCACAGTGTCCCACAGTGAGCGGAGCTTGGAGTTTGTGAATCGACCAATCAGAAATTTTTATATTAAATTAAGCAGTTGGGGGAGGAGGGGGGCGCGCAATGTATCTAATTCAAAAGTAGTTATAAGCAGGCAGGCGACAATGGCTTTCTGTGTACATTTCCTAGTGCAATAATATTCTTTTATCGTTATTTTACAATCTTCTAGGTTCAGTGATGAACAGAATGTTCGCAACGCTTTTTCTTTTAATGAGTTTAGAATCCAGGTTTATGTTCCAAAACATTTTCTACGAGGAAACCTATTTTACTCGAGAAATCGATCGGAAACGTTAAAAAATAGTTTCGAAATCGGCCATCGAGTAAAATATTCCTCGGGGAAGATTTTGGAACCTGAATCTAAATGGACGTTCCTAACCTCGTGAAAAAAGTGTCGCAACTGGTCGCAACTATTCTGTCCATCGCTAATTCTCGCGCTCTGAAGCCCGTATCAGACTACGGATTGAGATTGAGATCAGATTGAAATTCGACCAATCGGAGTAAAGTTTACTAACTTGAAATTTAGTGAATTTTATTGATTGGTAAAATTTCAACTTGTAGCGTTTTCGATTTTCTGACTCGACCCGACCCCGAGTCAGAAAAGTTCGATCAAAAGCCAGATTTGAACCACAATTTCTGCAAAAATCTTACTTTTGATCAAACTTTTCTGACTCGGAGTCGGGTCGAGTCAGCAAATCGAAAACGCTATTTTAATCTCAAGCTCAACCCGTAGTCCGACATCGGGCTTAACCAGGTTTTAATAATGAGGATAATAATAAGTAGTAATATCACATAATTGCAAAATTGTAATAGTTGTATTACTATATAACAGTATATGGAGTAAAAAAATCAAAGGTCGGTATTCATAGTCGGATCTTGTATTCAAGCCGTTTTGAATCCATCTAAAGCGCGTATCACAGATTGAAATTCGGAGTAAAATTCACTAAAGTTGTGATTAGTAAACTTTGCTCCGATTGGTCAACTTTCAATCTAATCCCAATCCGTAGTCGGACACGGGCTTAAAGACGCCGTGCGGGACATTTGATTGGCTATGGAGCGTCCAGAGATGACGTTGAATACTGGATTCGACTACGAGGACCGGGCGAAGACAATAGTAAAAACATTTAATCGCGTCGTAACTCTCGTTAAAGTAATCGGCTTCCAATCACTGTCCCAACACTCGTATCGATAACATGGCTGGTGCACATGGCCGTGACACTTCCTGTTCGATCGCACTCCTGATTGGAATACATCTCGATGGCCGACGTTGAGAAAAAAAGACGAGATGGCGAAACGCGCGAGAGATGAGAACTGTTGCGAGTTCGTAACTCTACGATGATTGGCTTTCAATTGTCGCTGGCATCGGCTTCGGCCGAAGCCGAAAACGGGTTGGAAACAGATCCACTTACCCCGCGCGCGCGCTCGCCGCTCGCTCGCTCGCTCGCTAACTAACTCGAAGAAGGCGCCCTCGCTATTAACGTTGCCAAAAACATCGGCCCCAGCGCCTCGAGCGAGCGAACGAACGGGCGAGCGAGCGAGCGAGCGAGCGCCGCTGTGGCCTGTGTGGCGTGCCGTGCCGCATCTGCGAGCGCCTCCTCTCCACTCGTCTCCGCTCTGTGTTGGTGCTTGCGGAACTCGGTGCGGTGCCTCGGTTTTCCTCGTCTCCATATCGCTTTCGCGGAGCCGTCCACGGCGACGCGAGTCCCGCGCTCGCGTGCCGGCAGTCGTCGCGCTCCTGCCCCGAGATCCGAGGAGGCCGAAGTCCGGATTCCGCGTCGGCCAGCCAGCCAGCGAGACGCGCTATTGGCACTGCGCAGGTTAAGCCGGCGCGTTTCAAGGTAACCTAAAAAGTCGCGAAGCGGCGGCGGCGGCGGCGGCGGCGGTGGCGGCGGCGGTGGCGGCGACAGCGGCGGTAGCGGTGACCGACTCGAGCAAAAGCGACGCTTTCTTTGTAGCCTCGTGTGTCCGGGAACGGGCGCCCGCGAATAGCTCGTGCTCGCGTTCGGCGAAAAGTTCGCGAAAAGACCGATGCGCGGTGGGCACGGCTACGCGAGGTAACGTTCCTTCCCGTCCCGTCTCGACGGACGCTATGGCCGAGTCTAGTCCATTTCCACACGAGTGACATCGCCGATGTTTGCCCCGCGCGGCGGCATCCCGATTCCGCTCCCGCTTCGCTTCGCCGCGAAAAGGTAAACGCGGCCGGGACACCTTAGACCAATAATATTTGCTAACGGGCCGCTTGATATCGCGCGCCGAGTACTGTGCGGTAAACGTAATTCGGATCCGTGTGAGACGCGCGAGAGTCCTGATGTTGCGGTACGGGTATACTCGACGCGGATCTTTCTCATGTTGTACCAATTTGCAAGAAGGCGGTTATCGCCTCGCTGTAAATTGCGGTTGACAAGCGAGAGCAGGAAAGGGACTTGACGGAGAAAGCTTTTCAAGGGCTAATACGAGTGGGAGACGAGTTATTAGAACTATTCAAGTATAGATTGCACTTAGAAATGATAAGAAAGTCAGTGTTTACGTGCCCGTAAGGGATATATTTTGTTTAACACCCGACCTCTGTTTCGCTCCCTTAATTAATGACGTTCTTTCCTTGTGAATTTCAGGAGACGGTACTCACCAAGCCGTGATGCATTGGAGATTCGGCGGTTTTCACCCCAAGACCGACCAGAAGTTAGTGTTGCAAAATCAGTTTGTGTGACAAAGCCTAAAAGACAACGAGAGTGCTAAAACGTTGTACCAGTTGGACTAGAAGAGGCATCTCCGCTGCGAGTGTCTTGCCGGGATATTCTGTCGTCCTCGACTGTTGGTCGGAGCCGAAGGGGAAGGGAAGCGGTCGTAATTTCTTCTTTGTAGTGACACTGAGAGCGCACAGTGAAAACAATAAAAATAGGGGGGGCGGTCTGCTGACCGATGGACAAACGGAAGATGATGCCCAAACGCCCTCGTATGGATAATCTGAGAGGTCCGATTGCCAACGGACCGATCCAGACGCGGCCACTGGTCGCGCTTCTCGATGGCCGTGATTGTTCTATCGAAATGCCCATCCTCAAAGACGTCGCAACTGTTGCCTTCTGCGACGCACAGTCCACTTCAGAAATACACGAGAAGGTAACTGGAGCGCATTACCCAGTCGTAACGAGGTCAAGTGTGTTTCAGAATGTTAGAGGATCTGTAATAAGGAGTTTACAGACATTGCAATTTCAAAATGTTTTACAATGTTAAAGAATATTGATAGAATCGGGAATTGGAGTATTGAGATATCTATATCGAGATATTTAAGTATTAAGGCAAAACGTAGAGTACGTTCTGTAAGTGAGCAAACTCGAGTTCTGAAAGAATCCTTCGTTTATGCTGTACTGATATACAAGGCGTTTCTTGTCAATACTTTAGGTTCTAATAATTTTTCAAATGTTTCACGTCTTATTCTGATATTTTAGATTTCTTCGAATTTCTTTTTCCCTGGTTTCAAATATATATTTATACAGGTACTTGATGTAAGACGTAGTGATAAGTAATACTAGGCTGAGTGTACTCTCTCTTGTTGAGGTAAATCTATTTCTATAAGACGCTTTCATACCACATTCAGGAATGTTTCAGTCTTTTTTTTTTAATACCTGTACTCGAATCAGACAAAATAGTCATGTGTATAACTTTCAAGTTGGATAAAAAATTTTACACAATTTGTTCCGACAATAGTACACTTGGCCTCATACTTTTCTCTTTCCTTTCTTTCTCGTGGCTTTCCGAGTACCTAATTATTTTCTTTGATTTGTAAAAAATTAATTTTATTTATTTTGTATTTTACACTTAATAAAATACCTTTCATTATACCAGAGTTAACAGTTTTGTTTACGTGTCTGGTATTTATTTGGTTAAATTTAATATTTTTCCAAATTTTATCTTGTGCAACTGTAAAAACAAATAATGTACTTGCAAATAAATGTGATGGGATATATTTATAGGTATTAAATGAAGCAGTGGGTGCGTTGATGTGGCACACGATAATTTTGACGAAGGAGGATTTGGAAAAGTTCAAGACGCTACGAATCATCGTTCGGATCGGTTCTGGCGTAGACAACATCGACGTCAAGGCAGCTGGTGAGCTTGGCATTGCGGTGTGTAATGTGCCTGGCTATGGGGTTGAAGAAGTGGCTGACACTACTCTTTGTCTCATCTTAAATCTTTATCGGCGCACTTATTGGCTTGCCAACATGGTGCGCGAAGGCAAGAAATTCACAGGACCAGAACAGGTAATTTCCTACTACTACTACCGTTAGATTTGTTGATTATACATCAATATTGCTTGAATGGCTTGACAATTTTCTGTACATTTTGTATTAGGTGAGAGAAGCAGCAACTGGCTGCGCAAGGATACGGGGTGACACCTTGGGTATCGTTGGCCTCGGTAGGATTGGTTCCGCAGTTGCGCTGCGTGCCAAAGCTTTTGGTTTCACCGTCATCTTCTATGATCCTTATCTACCAGATGGTATCGAGAAATCATTAGGTCTCACCAGGGTTTACACATTACAGGTTTGTGGCTCCGTTTTATATTTATTATGAAGCCGTAAGTGAGGTATTGCCGCTATTTCGTTCATTTAGAAATCTTAAACTGCTTGATGTGACGCAAGTTATAAACAAAAGTCAAGATATCCACTCCGTTGATACAAAGCAAAAATAATAAAAAGGCTATGAGAGTCAAGCGCAGGTGGTCTCACGCAAATAATCTTTAGATACGACTTATAAATGCTACATAATATTCAACATAATATAATATTAAATTTGTACGTTTTGCCCCTTTTTGGGGCATCTTCTACACAGATAAAATACATTAATAGAACATTGGTCGATTAAATAAAAATGCAGTTGAAACTAAATTTTTTTTAACATTGTGACGTAAGTTAGAATTTGTTAAAGGATTTGTATACGTTGCGTAGAGCCTATCTTATATTTATGGTCTGTAAAGTCTGTTATTGAGGAAATCAGTTTTGACGATTATTTCCGTTTAGAAATAGAATTTTATGAAAATTTTGCAAATGCAGTGTTATGACATATCATAAACAAATAGACAAATTATGGATTTGTAAACAAAGTTCATATTTCTCGAGTATTTAAATAATTAGTAGTAATTAAATTCATTTGGGTACTTATCCGGAAATAATTGATTTTAGATGTTATATGTGCAAATATTTTTTCATATAATGTTTTAAACCATATTGTAAATTTTATTAGACATACAGGGTCTTTTTTTAAGTACTGTTCAATATTTTATCAGTTGGTTTTTTGTCATTTTATTGAAAAAAAAAAAGGTTTTATGAACGTAGTTCTCGTTTTAGAGATACAAGATGTTAAAACTTCTATAATTTTCACTTTTTCTCAACTTTCAATTTAAAAAAAGTTTGAAAAATGTGATTCATGAACGATGTATCCCTGCTTCTACTAATTTTCGACAAAACAATTATAAATGAAAAAGTAATATCTTATTTACTACGTTTTGAAAAAAACTTCATTTAGGAACTATGAAGGAAAAACAATAATTTAATTTTTGAAGAATTTTTTACTATATGTATATTTTCAAAGTGAGAATTTTGAAATTATGTTTATATACTTAAACCTTCAAAGTTCATAAAATGATCTGAAAAATCAATTCCTAAAATATTGGATGGTAGTTAAAATACATTCTGTATACAATATTAAAAAAATTTTTAGTCATAAATTTCTTAAGAATTTTTAATTTATTTTCTAACCGATATTATTTTTTATTATGTTTCAGGATTTGCTGTTCCAATCAGATTGTGTATCTCTGCATTGCACTTTGAATGAACACAATCATCATTTAATAAATGAATATACTATTAAACAGGTATATTAAAATTTATAAACGACGTTTATAAAAATTTTGTTTAATATATGTACATCTAGGGATAGAAATTTTGTTGATACAATATAATTGTAGTAAATTATTTTACAAAAAGATCCAAACTATTTTTAGATAAGATCATGTTTTGTATTTTTATTTTTATTTTATTATTGATATGCGTAGATTTACAGAAATGTTATGCATTCAAATTTTTTTGATGCTGTAATTTCATGACATTGCAATACATTAATATAAAATTGATTTTATTTAAATTAATTGTAATAAAAGATGAACGTATGATTATATACGAGTAATTATAATTTTTTAGCGGTTGCAGTTTCAATAAGGCACGACGACGCAATTTCTATGTTACATAAATCACATATTCGTTTCAGATGAGACCAGGTGCATTTTTAGTCAATACAGCGCGAGGTGGTTTGGTGGATGACGACGCGCTAGCTGCGGCACTCAAACAGGGTAGAATCCGCGCGGCAGCGCTAGATGTCCATGAAAATGAGCCGTATAACGTCTTTCAGGGTCAGTCTGCGAATCAGTGTGAGTCTTATCTGTCCCCCGTGCCTAACCCTGTCACGACTATCTCTAACCTTCCCGAATTCCTTCCATAGTAAAATAAAAAAGATCAAATCGACATGGGCTTTTTTAAAATAGAGAACATAACGAATATGTATATTTTACAGTGAAAATAATTTTATAAAATTTATACCATATTAATTCTATATAATATATGTATAACATATATACGCACAGTTAATAAAGGAATTTTACGATATACAATAGCATAAGTCGATGGAAATGACTACAAATTGATTTTTCTATATTTTTTTCTGTGCAATTCTATCTCATATATTTTATATGGAAAATTTCCAAAGTCTTAATCTGCAGTTTGTGATCTTAGTTATTTTATAATAAAGAATTTGTGATTTTACTAAAGGAAATAGCAATCAATGAATTTTCACTGTATCATGTACATATTTTCTGAAAAACCGTTCGATATTGTTAAATTCACTACGTGTACGTATGTATGTATGTGTGTATATATCTGATTTTGTTGATCGCCGATTTTGCAATACATATTTATATAGGTCCATTGAAAGATGCGCCCAATCTTTTATGCACTCCACACGCCGCCTTCTACAGCGACGCGAGCTGCACCGAATTACGTGAGATGGCGGCGAGCGAGATACGACGGGCGATCGTCGGACGCATACCCGACTGCCTACGCAACTGTGTGAACAAGGAATACTTCCTTTCCTCGACCGGGTAAGCGGCCTCCCTCAGTCAGGCTTTGTTCGCCTGTCTCCCCACCCCCCAGCCTCTCGATTTGAGAATAATAATAAAGTCTCTTACAATTTGTTGAATGAAAAGAACGAGACGTAGACGGATATTTTTATATACATACATATATGTATATATATGTATATATATGCGCACACATATATATGTATATGTATATATGCAATTACATATTGGACGCAGTATATTGTCTTTGCATAATGTTTACATTCCTCTCTCTTCTTTTTTCTTTGATTGCAACCACCGGGGGAAAAGGGATACAGTGTCTGTCACGAAATTGATCAAATTCATGCAAAAAATTGTCTATAAATATGTATCATATATTTTAGAAATATGTTATTCGTATCTTTCTGAGATACTGTAAGCTTGAATGTACTAAGAATGTATCATTTGTATTTTTTCTGATAACGCGAGCTACAAAAATTTGTTTTTATACATATGCCTGCTCTCTTCTCCCTCCTTCTTATTGTATTAAGGCTCCTGGCCCCTCGCTACAACGCTATTTTTGAGTTATGATGTTGGAAAAAAACGATATGAATTTCTTTCCTCGCGTACATATTATACGGCGTGCTACATAACGTACTGTACAAACCGAAGGGGCATGTTTCTGGTAGAAATTTCAGTGGAAGATGTCTTAAAAACATGGATCCAATTCGAAACGGTTGTTTATTTGCAAACGGTTATCTATCTTGCTTGGCTGTTGAAATCACCAGATTTCACATTTCTTTAGATTTGTATCTTCAGCAAAGCTATGAGAAATTTAGTACAAAAAGTTAATAATTGAGCCGAGTCGCATGTATTAGTGACTCGTGTGAAAAAATAAGCAATAATCATGATATTCTTTGCGACCACTCAATTTAGATCACACCATATTGTGCAATTTTTATATTTCTTATTTTCCATTTTTATTTGAAAACATTTAAAAAAATTGTACCATTATTTAATGAACTTTAAACACACTCGTGACTGGATAATTGTTTCGCATTGGAGAAAGTTTATAGGATATTTTCTACTTGAATTTCTATCAAAAATATTTTACTTTGTACAGTACGTCATGTGGCACTCTACATATCAAAATAAATTAGTTTCTTCCCTATTTTGCAATATAAATTTCGATTGACTCATTATTTTTATTGAAGATGTGGGAATTTAAGAAAGTTTCAATTTTTTCTGTGTTCTACTAATTTATATTCTCGAATACAAATGGTAAAACGCGAAAAAACTAATTTATTTTGACTGAGTGCATTTACATGCATACGCGCGCACATATGATGAGTGTTCAAGTATGTGAATCAGTGGATGGATTTTTGCAAGCGTGTGAATCGTTGGATGGATGCTTGTGGATTAGTATGTGCGAGCATATGTATGGATCCATGAACAAATGTGCGTGCGTGCGTGCGTGTGTGCGCGTGTGTGTATGTGGATCAATGAATGAATGAATTTGGATGACTATGTGCATGTGTGTTTTTACAAAGGAAAAAGGTTCGTACAAATTGTCGCTTCTGACGTCATAATCTTCCTGAATCTTGATATATAAAATATTATATGCTTGATGAAAAGTTAAAAGTATGTAATACATAAATGTGATATTAGTCATAAAATTTGACATGTATTGGGTTAATAACGTTATAATACCTTAAGATCGATCGAAGAGAGCGAGAATTTTTGTACTTATCCAATAATTTACAAATTATTATTATTGTATTAAACGTTCTTGTAATTTAAATATAAAACCATTTTGGAAGGAAATGAAATAAATCCACTTGACAATTAGAATTAAACGTATAGTGTGTTTGAAAATTTATATTAAAATAAGTGCGATATTACTTTGACTTATTTTTGCAACTGTCTTTATCATGTTTATGAAAAGTACAAATTTTAATTTTCTTAAATATGTTGGAGAAACTTGGGATTATGATGTAACCCCGTGTAATTTTAAAGTCACACACGTATTATTTAACACATCTTAATCAATTTCTTCGCTACAATTGAGCGTAGCAACTTATTTCAAGTTAACGTTTCACGTTATTATAATTTTTTTTGTACGGCAAAAGTGCGTTGTATAGAGTTAATAAAATTCCGAAAGGCTTGTAAACATATAATCTTTAGTAAAATCTATAAGTCTAAAACAATTAAAAACTGAATCTTATTTTTTCCAAAATGATGTTTTACGTTTGATCAAAGTTGATATAAAATTTAGAAAAATGTATGAAAAGATTTAAGAAAAGTAATGGAAATATAATATAAACTAAGGGAATTTCTGCAGAATTCAGAAAAATAAAAGATAAACTTTCTTTAATGAGAATGGAAAAAAAATGAATAAAGAAGAAGGATGTTGTGGAAACGTACAGGAGGAAGATCGAAGATGGCGATAGTAAGAAGGAGCCAGGAGCCTTAAATAAAGTTATAATGGAAAATACATAAAATCTTAAAATAGCATTGGATCAATTTCGTGATGAGTAACACTGTATCTCTGGTAATTTTTGCAGAAACGGCTTTTCGAGCAGATGTTAACTTCTCTTCTCTTCCGAGTGAAAGTCCGAAAGCGATCGTGAAAGTTGAGCGTGACAAAATCTGTCGATGCGTGTGTGTATAGAGTGTAAAGAATAAGCGCTTAGACGAGACTTATATAGAAAAAAAAAACGAACGAAAGAAAGAAAGACAGAGACAAAGATGATTCCGTTCTTGGGAATCTCGATGACCTGTGTGTGTGTTCTCACGTTCCTGTTTCTCGTTGGCGAGGAACGATTGCTACTCTACTACCTAGAGCACACCTAGAACGCCACCCTAGAGCGTAACGAAATCCACACACAGAGTCAGAGAAAAAAAAAAGAAAAATTGGAAGCTACTCTACACACTACAATAAAAGCTACTCTACTACATAAGTACTGAAAACAAGTGGCGCGCGAAATTTTCAAGGTCTCGCCCATGATGTTGTTTTTCGCTTTCTCTTTTCTTCAGCAGTTACCCCGAGGGCATCAACGGCGGATACTATGCTGGGGCGCTGCCGGTACAACAGACGGCGCATTCGACGACTCCTCACGATACTGCGCCCCCACCCCCGGTTCCCGGTGCCGGCGGTGGGCACTCCGTCGTCGGCGGCGGTGGCGGTGGTGGCGGTGGCGGAGGTGGCGGCGGCGGGTCCGGTGGTGGTGGGGGCGGGGGCGGCGGGATCGGCGGGCCCAACTCCTCGTCCTCGTCCGCCGTAACGGTGGC
>NW_011967221.1:1372026-1410778 GCF_000949405.1 Vollenhovia emeryi
TACCACACAGCCATAGTGAGCGAGCCCGACCCCCGGCCGAGCCCGCCCGCCCCTAGCCCCCCGTTGACCTTGAATAACCCATAACCAACCCTCCTGATAACGCGAATGAACACTTTATCCCCTCTCCCGGCCACCCGACCCCCGACCCCCCAACCCCCGACCTCCCGACCCATCAACCCCCCAGTTATACACTTGACTTGAGCTGCTACGCGACTACTACATCAGCACTACATCACCCCTAATTTTCTCCCTCATATGATTTGATTGAATCATTTTGTCAATCAACTGAGAAGTAATTGCTATTGTTACTTCTGAAGATGGGAATATTAAGGATGATGATGGCGAAAAACGGCCGATACGACTGCCCCGTAAAATCTGTCCGCTCCGCTGCTTCCGAGAAATTTTAGAGGGAGTTTGTGCTTGAGAGAGAATGAGAAAGATAGAGAGATGCATAAAGAAGGAGAGTAACGGTGAGTGGAAGAAATGCCGAATTCGATTGAATACACATTAATGCATACGTGCTCTGGTGTATACTAAAGACTTGTACACAAAATGTACGATATAAAGGTATGTACGAGAGCTTGCATAAAGGATTCCTTCATTACAGCTCATGTCTTTATGATGTAAATTTACATAAATTTATACACAAATTCGTATAAAGGCATAACTGCTGAGATATTACACCTACGTAGCGCGTAATTTAGTCAGATTGGAGAAAGATACACTTACATACATTTGGTGTGCACTTGTCGGTTTCCGTCATTGGTGTGTATATTCTTATGCACGTAAAATAGTATCATCGATTAAAAACGAGGAGCCACCCTAATGAAAGTTGGAATATAAACTTCAATATTTCTCCAATAATGTTATCTTAAACAATATTTTTACCCATCTTGAAAGGTCTCATTAATAAGTGAGTTTCTCAATCGTAGATTTTTAAGGATTAATTGAGTATATTTAATATTTTATTTGTTTATTATAGATTTCTCAATTCTGGCATAGCTAAAGCATTAATATGTTTAATGTTTATTTATTAGAGTGTTCCAACTAAAAATATGGAATTATATGTCGCCTGTATTGATCGAGACTTACATTGTGTTTTTACGTAAATAAGTTAGGGTGTAATAGACTTTATTTTGCATCAGCGTGCACACGTGCATTCAATCAAATTGGCTAGAGAGAGAGAGAGAGAGAAAGAGAATGCGCGCGTGTGTATATGTATGTTTGTTTGTGTGTGTATGTGTGGGTGGGTGAATGAGTGAGTGTGTGTGCCTTGTGAAAAAGAGAATCTATATGGGTGAAAAAAGCAATGTGAGAGGGCGAAGAAGAGAGTGAGGGAGAGGGAGAGGGGGAGAGAGAGACTGCGTGCGTGTTTGTGTGGGTGTGAGTGAGTGAGTGAGTGAGTGAGTGAGTGAGTGAGTGAGCGAGTGAGCGAGCGAGCGAGCGAGCGAGAGAGAGAGAGAGAGAGAGAGAGAGAGAGAGAGAGAGAGAGAGAGAGAGAGAGAGAGAGAGAGAGAGAGAGAGAGAGAGAGAGAGAGAGAGAAAAGAAATAGCGCACGCGAGAGAGATACAGAAAAAAGGCAAGAAATAGTGAGTAGAAAAGAAAGAAAGGACATAAAAATTGTATACTTGTGCATGTACATGATTTTGCGTTCGCATTTTTTGTATTTGTAGAGTCACACGGGTAAGAGAGTGCATTTTCATGTAATTTGATGTAATTTTTGTGACCAAACCAAATACAGTTGGACAGAGTATAATGATGACGATATGATAAAGACAGTCGGTCTCTCTCGCGATCTTCCGATTCCAATAATTTTATATGGTATTTGTTTGATTTAGGCGCGCTCTCTTTTGCACTCTCTCCTTACGAGAAATATCTAAACTTATCATAAATGAATAATTACTTGGTAAAAATATATTATTAATTAAATAGAAAGAAGAAGAGATGTATTAAGGTTCGATGAAAATGTATTTGGTACAATGATAACAATGTAAATGTATTAGGTTGATTACGACAAAAAAATTGTTCGTTTTTTTCTTACGGCTTATTAAAACAATAAATAATTCTTTTTTATGTAATTCATAATAACGTAATTCTGTCCTGTCTGGTTCCTAATAAAAAATTCTATATAAGACTATGCGAATATTACTTACAAAAATATATTTCTTTTTAAAGACAAATGCTTTTCAAAGAAATTCAGAACTTAAGAAGAATATAAATAGAAAATTTCTGTTGAAAGAAGAAAGAAAAGAAATGAACGAACTTTGATCAATCTAATACATCCATTAATTGTGAAAGTAAGTAATTGGTGTTTGTATAAAGTCACCGATGATTCTATGGAGTCAATAGTACTTGCATTATAAACATAATGAAAATTTAAAGTTTAAAGTATACTTATTGGTGCTTAGCAATCAATGTTTAATTTTAACATTATTAGTACATAATTTTCAAATATACTCATTGATAACCGTTTAAATTCTCAGATCATTAGTGAAAATATTTAATTGTTACATAGATATCGATCATTTTGTTAAATTACATTGATCATATAAAACAAAGATGCGCGTTTCTTACATTTATTACGATGATCGACAAATAATTTACAGAATTATATACGAAATTTTATTGAATATTATTACAAAGTCAATAATTTTGCTACAAAATACCTTTACGCTCCTCAGATATAAAAAAGAAATAATCCACAGTTAATAAATATGAAATGTATCAGGTTGATTAGGACTTAAATTTTTTTCCTGTTTTGCCTTTTACCTTCTTTTTGTTTAATAAAGAAAAGAACGAATCAAGTTTTTGGTCAGCCTAATATAATATGATATATATGATTTTATATGTGTATATATATATAATTTGAATTATTATTTCAATCAACTAATAATAGATATAATTTAGAGGATGATGAGAGAGAAGATGGTGCAAAAAGGCGCGATTGAAACGAACAAATTAGAAAAAAAGACAATTTATGAAATTGAAAGTTCTGATACATAGATGATGATCTTTATGATCACAATCCTAAGAAATAATAGTAATGATAACAATTTGTAATTTGTAATTTGAAATTATATAAAAAATTCAAAGATTTAGTGTGAATGTTAAGCAAATTAAGCAGTTCTTCCTCTTTGTGACATCGAAAGAAAAAAAAGTTTATTCACGATTGTTGTAACAAAAACAAAGTATTGTACACGATATTATGTTTAGCCTATTTGACGTGTAGACCTGATTATTATAGGTGGTACATGTTACTTTCACCAAAATACAGTACTTTCTTCCAATTTTTAACTTCTTAGGTATTAATGAGCAATTCTCTTAATTCTGTAATTAATTCTCTTAAAATTTTATTTATGAAGAAATATCGCATTGTCTTGATTTTCTTTAAAGTCGATTCTTTTAACGTTTTGTGTTATCCTTCACTGTAGATCGCGATGCGTCTTATAATAATATTCCTATCTTTATGTTTATTTTGAATAATTGTATTATATTGAATATTTTACATTTCAATATATTTGCTTAATGAATAAAAAAGGAAAGAAAGAAGAAAGAATTTTTCTTTATACTCTGATTATTTACCCTAATTTTGATAATTAAAACGTAATAATTACGACACGTTTTGGATATTCTTATAGAGTCATACATTAGTTTGTCACACTGTATTTGGGTTTGCATTTATTGTTGCCATTTTCAAAAACTATTCGTAACAAACAACAATTCTCCATGTTATGTTAAGAAATTTGGAGATTTTTGAGAAACAAGTCTTTGTTTGGTAAAGGTTGTAAGTTTTTAAGCCAAATCGTATTGAGGCAGAAAATGTAGCTGTTATGTAAGATACATCTTATTTGAAATTGCGAAAATGCTGCGTAAATACAAGAGCGCGATCAAGGCATTACAACAATCCAGTCTCTGCGTTAATAATAAGAAATAAATAACAATGAAACTTGAAGAAATACAAAAATAACAAAGAATTAAAACAGCAGGAGAAAATATATTGAATTGCGCAAGTTCTTGTTATCAGATAAAAATAAAATTTTGATAAGAATTGCGTAAGAACTGTGAAGAAAAGATACATTTTGTATCCTGATATTTCAGATATCTCCGTTATAAATGATACTATACTTTAAAGGACTGAAAAAAGGAATTAAATTTTTAATTCATTTAAGTCATTTTTAAATTACATTTTCTCTAATTTACTTAAATAAATTTGTTGATAAATGCCTTGATCTTCTAGAACGATGATTTTTTTTATCGCGATTGAAAATTATATTGTTATGATTAGTTAATCATCAACAATTGGCATAATTTCCTGTAATAGAAAAGTTTTTGTCGAAATAGAAATAATTTGTATTTTCAGAACAAGTATATAAGAATAACCGTTTTTTGATAAGTAAGTTTGATTTACTGTGAGTGTGATTGATAAGAAATTGCGATAAAAGTAAGAAAGTGAGAGAGAGAAAGAGAATGTTGAAAGGAGGCAGAGAGGGAAAGGGAGGGAGAGGAAGAGAGAGAAAGAGAGAGAGAGAGAGAGAGAGAGAGAGCGAGAGAGAGAGAGAGAGAGAGAGCGCATTCAAAAATCAGTTTTATTAATTAATAATTATAAAACGATTATTGTGTATGAAGTAAAGCAATTGCGATGTGTTATGAACACTTGAATATAATGGAGATGATACATTATTAAGAAAAAAATGAGAATTTTCTCAGAAAAATTATGAAAATTATAATATGGTGATAATAATAATTGAATACAAAAAATAATGGAGACAATCTATTTTACAGAGACATATATCTCTATTCGGCTTTTTATTTTTATAATTTTTTTAGTTCTGGCCTTAATTTATCATAAGGTTCCTATTATTATAAAATTAAATTGCAAACAAACAATCTTAAACAAATTACAACATTGGGATTATCAAATTGCTTTAAAATGTTATCAATTTTGCCAGAAATATTACAGGCAATTTTTGTTTTCAATTTTCAGCGGCTGATATGTCAGGATAAAAGAGATAATCTTCGTTATTTAACCCATTAACGGCCCATTTTTGTAAAAAACATTTTTATTTATAATAAAAATGTTATTTTTTATTAATATAATGGTAGTAAAAGAAGAAGAATAAACTTGTAAATTCCAAAAATTATTTGATTTTAAATAACATTATTTCTACTTAAATAATTTCTTAATAATTTCAGTGTTTTGTTTTCAAATATAAAAATAGTCTGGAAAATATTTTAAATTATATTTATTAAATTAAAAATGTTTTAATGTTATTTTGCAGATGATTATTATTCAATAATTTGGAAACATTAATTTCTCGATTTTTCAAAAATAACGATTTGGATTTAATCAAGATTTTTGACATTCGATTATTTGTAATCCATATATCGTAATTTTTATTTTAGTTTAAAGAATATAAAAATCTCAGAATTTTTTGTATTAGTTTCTAAAAATTTCTTATATGAGAAAAAGTTCCTTTTTATTAACTATTATAATTTATTATAATTTATTTATAAAATTAGATTCTCTATATAATATAAGTGGCCTTTACTGGGTTAAAAGTACTCCGAGTAAGAAGAAAGAAAAAGACTAGACTGAGTTTGGTATTCGTGGAAGCCTCCAGGATGCAACATGCACACTTCCGCGATCAAGCCTTTGCTTCTCCGAGCGAGAAAACGCAAAAAAAAAATCATTCCAATTTCGACTTTAGGTAGAAATTCGATGTAGTCTCGGATATACATACATATATATATATATCTGTGTACATATACATACATATATATATATTGTGTGTATTCATATATCCACATGCATGCATACATACCTACATACATACAAGTGTGTGTGTGTGTGCGTGTCGCGTGTGCGCGCGCGCGCGCGTATGTGTGTGTGTGCATATACATATATGTATGAGATAGAAATGCAAACAAGAAAGAGAAAGGACTAACATGAAGTGACAAAGTTAGAAAGAAAAATTAAAAAGAGAGAAAGAAAAACGGAATATACAAAGCATCACACAAATACACTTTCATACATACGCATAGAACGCGCGACAGAGATTGTACACACATTCTTGAATAGAATACGTGCATAAAATACATAAGAAATACACGAGATACGTTTACTGCACGACAAAATGGTCCTGAATTAAAAGCCTAGTGCTTTTTAAGATACAGAAAGGAAGAAAAACATGCAGAACCAACTCGTCTTGGCGTAGTCGTATCCTCCTAACGTAGAGAAACATTATACATATTTTTTTTGCAAGAATATTATTACTTATAAATATGCGTTATTATATATAAATATATGTATACCCATATATATATGTATATTTATATATGTATAATGACATATTTCTAAGTATATATACATATATATAGAAAGAATGAGAGTGAGTGAAAATGAGTGAAAGGGAGAGAGAAAGAGAGAGACAGAGAGAGAGAGAGAGAGAAGCTATTCTACTTGAGAAAAACTACGGAGAGAATTGTTCTCATTTATATATAATTTCAATTGAGAGAAGATTATTTTAAATTGACGCCAGAGAGGATTATTCGAAGTATTTCTTTCCCTAAGAAAGAGAAAGATGAAGCAAGAAATAATCCTTGATATTACAGAATTATAAATGAGCGAGAGCGAACGAACGAGAGAGATAATAAGATAAATTGCTTTTAATTAATAACCCGTTTTTTTTTAATTAATGAGTTTTTCTCGTGCGAATATACTTGTATAGATAGAAGATTATTCTGTAATATTCATTCTTTTTTTTTCTATTTTGTTTTATTTCATTTTTCGTTCTTCGACGAGAGAAAACCAACAGCACCAAGATCACGCGTCTTTATTCATTGCGGTTATAAACTAAATAGAAAAACTATATATAAATAAAAGAGAAGCAAACCACAACAACACTATAAGAAAGAGTCACTTGATACACTCGATGATAGAATAATTAATTGAGAAGGTGATGTCGAGATAAACGAGCAACATTATTATTATAATTAATAATAATTATAATAAATACAATATTTGTACAATAATATCGGCGGAGTTTTGTTTTGTGATGTGCCATATTGGATATGTTGCACATTCGACTCTATTGTTCATCCCAATTCATACGCATCCTAATCTGATCGATATGTATGTAAAATTGAGTGTACGTATGTACTACAGACATAATATATTTAGGCGGAGCATTGCGCAGTGGGGGTAGAGGTTCACGTAGAAAAGGACAAACTCTGTTTTCTGCTATTTCGTTCTCTCTCGCTTGCATCCGACCGAGAGAGAACGTAATGGCACAAAACAAAGTTTGTCCTTTTCAACGTAAACCTCTACCACCACTGCTCTAGATATGTTATGTCTATGGTACGTGCAAGCCTATTATTATTGAAACATATAGGTCAGAAGCGATTTTTTTTATTAACGACAGAATATATAATATCACTGCCGGGTTTGATTTGTGAAATCGTGTAATGTTTCCTATCGATTTGTGAGGCGAGTGGAAAGAAATAATGCTTATAAAAAAAAAACACGAAAAGGATAATGTTTGTAAAACAAAAATATTTTTTTCTATTTATACGAGGCGCGTTTTAAAAGGACTAATCCCTCCCAATCATTAAAAAGTTAATTAAAATAAAAATATTGTATTCAATTGTGAAAGGACATTTACATTCCTATACTTTTCTACATGGTCACGGTTTTTTTTTTAAATACTTACTATTGGGGCATCAGTTTTTTATGCTCTCTATGAAGCAGAGGTCTATTACTTGGGAATTCAACCAATTTAGCACGGCTGTTTTTAGCTTCTCACTCGTTTAAAACGAAGAAGAACGAAGGTGCTTCTTATTTCGATGAAAAATTATTTCAGATCGTTTTAGCACACTTAAACAATTATCCGAAAATTATCTCTTTCCCTGATTGAAACAACAGTAAAATGAATGTGACTCGAAGCTTAGTCATGCAGCTTGGAGTAGGTTTGACTAGGTTTCGGCTCACTTTCATTTTTACTGCTGTTTATTAATTGTCAAGGGAAGAAGAATTTTCGGACAATTTAATACACGTACTGATGCCATTTAAAGTGTTTCTTTTTATTTTTCTCTTTATTTAAAAATGGCACGCAAAAATTCTCAGGATATCATTTAGCACCTCTAACGTTACATTCCAATATGGAGGAATGCCGCAGCAAGTATCCTAGAGCTTTAAGTTTCCACTGAAAGTATTGAGTCTTTTACATTGTGTAGACTGCCGAGGATGGACACGCATTGCCATGAAACCGACTTTCATTATCAACAAACCTCATTTTCCTTCATCTTTTAGTCATAAAAGAAATTTAAAAATCAGCAATGCTGCAGAATTGACTGAACTCCCGAGTGGCAAATTTTTATATGGAAAAAATAGTGCTCTAATATGAAAAATATTTGAAAAAAGAACAAGTGCGTACTTTTTATCAGTAAACTTTTTCCATTTTAGTTTTTAATGATCGACTAATTCTTATTTTTTAATTATGCCTCGTAATAGATAGAAGTAAAATGAAAACTGAATAAAAGTCCAAAAGTATTCGATTAATTTTAAAATGTACCTTTGTTAAAAATTTATAATATTAAAAATAGTAAAATATTGGTATCGGATGCATAATATTATTTAATATCTATAACATGGCTATCGATCAGATCAAAGGATTTTATGGAATATTTCATTGCGACTTTACATTTTGAGGTTCGGAGTCGATATAAATTTCCTAAAGTTGTTTACTTACAAAAACATACAACTTTTCTGCATAATTTATGGTATAATTTACGTTGTAATAATTTTTCGTTACAATTTAATTATAAAATAATACAGTTTACACTGATTTCCGTCATAATGTATAATATGTAACTTTATGAATTCAGATTTCTTGATGTCGTGGAGATGCAAAAGATATTCATGATTTATTCACGTCGATTTCGCGTATTCATTAAATTAATTGATTACACCAATATTGAAACTTCTTTTTTGATTTAATCATACTGGTATTAAGTAAACATTATGTATTGGAAGTCGCGCTATGCTTTACTTTTCTGGCGAGTTTGTTCCTAATCGAATCACAGGTATTCGACAGCATCTGGGCAATGAATGTGCAGCACTACTGTCGTCGATCATCGTCATCGCGGATTGTACTGGTGCAGACGGATTGTGTCACGTCAGGGAACCGCCGTGGACTCTCATGTGCCTATTGAGATTACCGCTCTGACTGAATCTAAGCAGACATAGCTTACACTGATACGGTTTCTCGCCGGAGTGTATACGTAAATGCTTAGTAAGCGTTGAACTGTCGGAGAACGCTTTCTTACAGAATCGACATCTGAAAAAGGGAGAATGAAGAAAAGGATTAGTGATTCAACATAATTTAAGAATGGTTTATCTCACAATAACGTGAAATAACAAGATATGTAATAATTAAAACAACATTGCAAATAAATGGGTCAAAGATTTAAAAAGAAGATTAGTCCAAGAAGAATTATGTTAAATTGCATAGAGGAAAGTCCCTTATTATGAGATAGCAGGGTTTTTACTAAATTAATAGACACATTGAAAACCTGCTCTCGTATTAGAAGTCTATCTTGTAATAAGGGACTTTATATAAATTAAATTGATATGTATGTATGTTGCGTATTTTGCATTTAGTTCTTGGACAGTTTCGCAAGCGACGCAAACAAGGTATAGGCCTGACTTCTTACACTGAATCGCAGACTCTTGGAAGGAATGCAGAATAAATCGTCGCGTACATTAATTTAATCTATACTTAGATTTACTAGTCATGTTTATCAATATTTATCAATTGCGAGCAACGTCTGAGAGAATTGGTATCGGAGCGAAAGGTGATTAACGAGAACGATCTCGGAAATTCCTGAAGTGTTGGTTAAGATCGGTAAGTCATCAATAGCGATATCTCGGAGAATAGTCGAATTTTCATAATAATAAACGGAAGATTAGAGTCAACTGTTATACTGGGATAATACGATACAGCTAAATTAAGATGATAAAACAAAATGAAAAAGTATATATGCACAGTGACGACCAAAATTATATCACCTTTAGGTTTTCCGAGCATAACTTTCGTTGAAGTGCATCGAATGTACTCAATTTTACAGTAGATACCTGGTAACAGGTGTATCTTGTACACGAAGAATAATCAAATTTGACAAAATGCACCATAATTTCCGAATTTTTCATGTATACTGTAAAACTAGTTATGCTCCATAAATCGAGAGATGATATCATTTTGGTCGGTATTGTATATGTATATATGTATACAAGAGATTGAATATTATCAAGGGACACGGTAGTGTCTCGCGCCAAGTATAAGCGTACCGAATACCGCGCGCATGTTATACATGTAGTAATTGTAATTGACATAAAATTTCAAAAATCTGCTATTAGTTTAAGAATTCTTACAATACGTCAGGACATAATATTATTAGAAATAATTATTAGCGGTTTTGCATTTCACCGCGCACATTTGATAACATAAATTATTAAAATATAAAAATTATTTGATCAATAATCTAGAGCTTGATCTATTTTTTATCGAATGGACAATAATACATTCCGATTAAATGGTATACGCAGCTTGAGGAATTCTCTTAAAGTAGGATAACACAACAAAAGAGGTATGTCGTATATTTTATCAATCTGTTATCAACCACGAGTGGTGACATTAAAAATATTGCTTTATCTTGATGCATAACATAAGAAAATTCATTAATTTCTTTTTATTTTGATATAGTTACAGAATGAGAAAACAGGAGCCACAAATTGTATAGAGAATTAAAATTTATTCGTACTATAATGATTAATTGCAGTTATGAATTGTCAATTGAAATTATTTGCCACTTATTACTAGCCAAAAACATAAATAACCTGAATAACTGATATCGCTCAGATTGCCAGGGCTCAAGAATTAATATCGGTTTATTTTTCAGTTGCTTTTGAAAAATAGATTTAGATACAAACCTGTAGGGTCGTTCACCCGAGTGTGTCCTCATATGCGTGGTTACTGAGCTGCTTTGCGAAAATCTCCTGTCACACACTGGACAACGAAAAGGTTTTTCACCGGAGTGCGTCCTCGCGTGTGCGGTCAGATTCGCCGCTTGGCTAAATGCCTTTGAGCACGCGTGACACCTTTTCAAAAGATAATAAATTATTATTAACGAAATTATATTTTTCTCGTTAGATAGGACACTAATCTTGGTTCTGGTTTCCGAGATTTTCATATAAAGTTTAAATAAAAGTTTATTAAAAATCCACTAGAAAATCTTGTCTGAAACTAAAAGAAAATTCTTTTATATGTTAGGAAAAAGAAATTAAATATTTTTTTATTTTCATACAAGTGCACCCTCTCTAAAATCAAAATAGAAAAGTGTATGATATTTTTTACTACAATACTATTACTATTGCTATTAATACAATGTTATTACTATCACTAGGATAGTTTTCTTTTAAAAGAAACAAATAAAATAAAACAGAACAGGATAAGTAAATAGATAAATAAAGTTCTCTCTTTCGTCCTTTTTTAAAAAATCCAACAAATTCTGCACCTTTTTCCTCGACAATATATTTAGAGGTACCGACCTGAACGGCTTCTCTCCAGAGTGAGTACGCAGGTGAGTTTTGAGAGTACTAGGTCTGGCATACGATTTGCCGCATATCCTGCACAGATTGGGTCTACCATTATCATCGGAGGTGATGCCGCTCGCGGTCGGACCCGTGGTATTTACACAGGTTGCGTGTTCACCCCCAAGCTGCAGTCGGCCACCACTATGATGCGGCTGGGGGTGGGAATGGGGATGACCGATCAGACCGCTATTGGCCGGCGCGCCCTGATTCACCCTTGCGGTCGTTTGCGCCGCCACCTCCACCGGATTGCCGTACTGCGGGGCGGGACTTAGGAGAGGTTCCACGCCCCACGGTGACGAATAACTTTGTTCGTATCTAAAAACACACGCACACATACATACGAAGATAAAGATACAGACGTATAACAGAAGAGCAGAGATAGGATCAAATAACTGCAGTTCGTAGGAAAGATGCAGTGAACAAGATGGCGGTTATTGTTGGGAGATGAACGTGCACAATTAGTTGAAATAGTTTCAGAGATAATATTACGATGTAAGGATGAAAATTCTGAGACGAGCACAATTTTTAGTAGTTTCTTTTTATGTTGTTGAAAACACATTATCTGCTCACCAAACAATTTTTCATACAAAAACACATAAATATACAGGGTGTTGAAGAAAATGTACCAAATTTTAGGAATATGCAGCCCTCGTGAAAACAAGCCAAAAAGTTTGAATAAACATCCCAAAAATATTTTGTTTCTGAGTTATAAAGTGTTATCTGTTATATTAAATAAAAAGTAAATTTAATTTACAGTAGATGTTCGATGCACATAGTTCGACACGCTTTTCTTATTGAAGATCGAACAGATTTAAAGATTCCAGACGTGTTTCACATTTTTTGACAACGAACGAAGAATATAGACCGGTTCCACCATTTCCGATTAATTTAATCAGTCGATTAAATTTCAGTGTTCCATTGGAATTAACCAATCGCATTTATTGCACACAGAATTGACCACTCACGGTTGACACTTAATCGGCCGATTAAATAAATCGGAGATGGTGGAACCGAGCCTATATCGAATACTTTATAGCTCAGAAATCAAAGATATTTGGAATAATGTTTATTAAAACTTTTTGGTTTCTTTTCACGAGTGCTACATTTTCCTAAAATTTACCATATTTTTGCAACGCCCTGTATATAAAATGTGTTTATACATGTTTTCTTTTTCTTGTATTATTCATATCTCTATACATAGAAAAAGAATAGTAAGAAGACTAATCGATAATTAACAGGGACAATAACTTCTACAAAAATAAAATTGCCGTTACAATATTTTATATTGTATTATCACATATGTATAATTATATTTTACATGTTTTACATTATGTTACTTTACATTAAATTTTTATGATTATATATGTATACATATATGGGCAATTCTTTCTTCTTTCAGATTTCGCTTTTTTTTAAATGAAAAATGCGAAAATTCTTTTTAATTCTTATTATTTTTATATGAACAGAGATTGTAAAAGGAAGGCAAACAAACATGAATTTACATTTTACGTATAATCATATACGTGACGTGGCAAAAAGAAAAATATTTATGTTTTCGTATGAAGAATGTTTGCCGAGTGATATAATTGTATGTTGCAAAATTGGTTGCTAATAATTGGGATAACATTCGTAATAAATAGGTGAATAATAGACCAAGAAACTTGTTTTGGTTGATTTTGATAAGAAAAGGAAGGCAAATTCTTACCCGGAGTGCATATTCATGTTCATGGTCATGTTCATCGATACGTTGACGGACATGGCGGCGGCTGCAGAACCATAATGACCCGGACCTGGAACCGACGGGCCCAGATTCTGCACGTAATCCTGCGAGTAATGATGAGCGGCGGCGGAGCCGGCGCCAGTGGTGTAATAGCCGGCCGTCGGACTTCCGGGATGCACCACCGCGTGTTTCAGGGATAAAAGAACGTCGGCAACGCCCTCGCCGTTTGCACCGTTGCTCGTCCTTGGCACGCATTCACCCCGTGAGCAGCCCCAGCTGGAAAAAGTTTTAAATTTTGTGGGTTCCGTTGAAACGTCGAATTCGTGGGTCAATAAAGTAATTGCAGAAAAGAGAAAAACTAAATGTATAGCGTGTATTCAGATATATGTACACACACAAAAATATATATTTTTTCAATTAATTTTAATTAAAGTTTACAAAAGTTTGTTTGATTAATTAAGTAGAACTCGACAGATTAACGTTAAGTGGAATTAAATATGAATAAAACACGGTTCTTCAAGTATTATTTCAAGTACAAAGTCCAAGATAACATTCAAAGTACAGAAGAGACAAGATACTAAAAAGAAAAGAGAAAGAGATGAGGGAGAGAAGAGGAAAGAAAATTGACTTAATAACTAACTTGTACGTTCCTGAACACGGGCTGAACAATCCTGGCGGCAAGGGGTCCAAGTCCAACGGGGGTAGAGGGAAACCTGCCATGTCGTCAACCCAAAAGCTACCGCCGAACTCGTTCACGGCCTGACCAGAAGTTGGAAGTTGCTGGCCCTGGTCAGCGCCAATATCTGTCGGCGAACTCTGCAGGTCCTGCAAGCGTAGCGTGCCCTGCAGAGCAGCGCCGAGAACGGCTGCCTCCTCGTTCTGATTGTCGGTTGAGAGAGCGTCGTCACTCGAAAGCACCCCTAGAGATCCAGAGCAGAGGCTAGATGAGATAGTCGCCTCGATGCTATCTACGGAACCTATGGATTAAGGAAACACATAGATTTACTGAAGAATAATCTTCGCTGATTCAAGATATTCGAAGCAGCTTAAAAAGATCAAATCTGTTCTAACGATATCTTTCAATTGTATCAAAATTCATCAAATAATTGAAATCTAATTCAATATGTTGTTCGTCAAAAATATTCTTGTAATAATAATAAAAATAATAGTTATAGAATATATGTACATTTATATGAAATATATAACAATAAAGTTATTACGAACATTGTAATAAATAAACATCTGTTGAAATTAGAGAATCATTGATACTCTTTGCGATAGATTATCTTTATATCACGACATAGAAGTGCGTTGAAGTGAATTTCATGTTGCGAAAAGGCTTAAAAATAAAAAGTTTTAATTGGATTATTCTTAATGTTGACAATTATCTTACCAGCACTTGCGATACTGTTTTGCTACACAGACGTTGTTACTGAAGTAATTAAAAGTTATTATCGCGTCGCCACAAAAGGAGTGCACAGTGATACAAATTGGCTATTTTTCCACGAATCTGCTATAATTTGAGAAATTACAAATATCTTGCAGAAACGAACACATACTATCGCAGGAGTTACTTTAACTGTGTAACTCGATTATTGGAGAACATTTATGAGAGCATATTTTGTAGATGCAGAATTGTTCTTGTAAAATTGAACTGATACTTTTGGAATCTGGCAATGACTCGATAATCAGATTAGCCGTCATTGTTCACACTTTTAAAACTATTATTGGGATTGAGTCGATTCAGAAGTACCGTAACTACGCCCAGAAAATTTCGCTGCACTACGCAACTATCACCCGCGCCTATCGCCTTTGCGATCGTTTCCGCGCTCGTCCTCGCGAGTATCCTTGTAATCGTCGTTGCGTGGCACGCAGGATTTCAGGTCTCACCTGTGCCGAGGGTATACGGCGGTTCGGAGGTGTTAACCGAGTGATGATTCTGCAGAAACTCCATCTCTGCGAAATTCTCGACGATGGCCTATCCCCCGGATGCACACCACTGCGCCCACCCACTCCTCTTCGCAACCCTCGTCTCCTCTCCCTATGGAAACGCGCTAGCGCTGGTCCAGCCCTCTCTGGTCGTCCCGGTAACGGCGCGCAGCTTTACCGCGAGCCGCCACTCGCCATCAATGCTGTTTTTTGCAATAATAAAGTAAATGTAGAAGTGGTGAAAAGGTATTTTAATTGTTTCGTTACGCGCGATCAATTTTATTACACACATAGTGCGAAATAGAAGGGTTCGTGAATCGATACAATGGGAAATTAAGCATTTTCAGTAGAAAATTAGCGTATCTTTCGATATAAATTTGACTTTCCTGTTAAACGGGAATATTTATTTCGTTGTCACAAAATCACCGAGATTTATCCAATTGTTAAATTCGTTGGTGGAAAAATGAGAAAGGAATACATTTGGATAGGTGAGTTAAAATAGAATGAAACATCTCTAATCTTTCATTTGGTTTGAAAATATAAGTTGAGGAGAGATTAAAATCAATTATTTAACTATAGAAATAGTTGAAGCTTTCGATAAATTTTTATGATATAACGGTGAATGGTGAAAGAATATTAAGATTTTTATCCTAACCGAAAATGTTAATTTTGTTGTAGTTTCGCCATCACAAGAAAAGGACATATAAATGAAACAATCGAGATTGCGCACATATACCTTCTGAAAGAAAATAAATTTTTAATTTAAAATAAAAATATGAGAGACCTCTCTCTTGTGTCAATATCTTATTTTTATATAAAAGTTTTGCATTTAATCTACTAATTTTATATTTAATTACTCATAATAAACACATTTTGCACTAATTCTGTTAAAGATGAAAGTAGTGAATTTAAATTTTACAGAAACTTATAGAACGAATTATGCATATCATTTTTTTAACATTATTAATTTCTTTATTAATCATAAACATTAAATAAAGGAAATTAGATATTCCGTTTTACAGCACTGGCAAAAAGTGTCAAAAATATTATACGTAACGAGTGATATATTTAGTGTATTTAAATTTTCATGAGGAAAGATTTCTGTTTCTGTATAAGACAATATTTTAAAGTTTCGCATGATTTATTTGATCAAATTGCTTTTTATACGTGATTGAGTCGTGCACAATAATTATACTCGACAAGTATATTGCTAACGCTGGACCGGGATGTGACTGCAAAGATCGGCCAGATGAATCAATGAATGACTTTTTATGAATGACCGAATGAAGAAGGAAAATGCACGTGCATACGGCTCGCCACGCGCGTATAGACGTACCTTTATGGCTTGGAAGACCTGCCAGTCCCGGTTAGAGGCTTCTGCAGAAAACCTGTCGTCGGATATTCCCATTCACAGATCCGTGATACCTGCATCTTCTTATATGATCTTTACACCCGGTAGTTCTTGCCAAGAATCTTTATCTTGTTACAGCTAATGGTGCGATCTTAAGTTTTTTTGAAGTCACTTTTGTTTTCACGTCTAGCATAGATCTTTCAAAATTGAATCGAATTGAAGCGAATCACGTCACTTCAATGACCACGATGTAACGACACTTGATAAGAAAAGAAGTTCTCATTTATCTCGTCAATCGGAATTTTTAGTCTACACTATATCTTCGTAATTTTATTGGTCAAATTTAGGGTTGGGAAGTAACTCGTTACTTTTTTTTTTAGTAACTCTAACTTAACTTCGTTACTTTCTCTCCATCTGTAACTGTAACTTAGCTCAGTTGCATTTTTTCGATAACTAATTTAATGTATAGTTACATTAATAGTTTACTTTATATATATTTTAAACCCCCACAGATTGCCTTGCATTTGCACATAAACGCCTTTATCGACACTCTACAATTGAAATGCAGATTTGATATTTTTATTTTCATTGCAAGGAAGTAACTGCAAAGTAACGATTCGTTACTTTTTGAGTAATTGTAACTGTAACGCGTTACTTTTCATAATTGGTAACTTGTAACTGTAACTAGTTACATTTTTAGCGGACAAACTGCAACTAGATACTTTTATAAAGTAACTTTCCCAACCCTAGTCAAATTTCTTCAAATCCAAATTTTCTCCTTGCGTCGCTACGATATCCTTTCGTAATGTTTCAATTTTTTACATTTTTTATTTTATATCTTTTATGTACATTACACATACACGCATGTTAAGTCTCACACATACAATTTTCCATTCTATTTTAATTTTTGAAATTTTGTTACGTATTATGTTATAATATTCGACGCTTTACAACGAAATATATTTCACTTTTAGCGATATTTGTTCTTTACACGAATATTCTGAACATCTTTGTGACATTCTCTTACAAAATAAAAAATCTAGAGATAGGAACCGAAATATTATTGTATTTAAAATTGTATTTTAGGTTCAATTACAGATTAAATTAATTATATTTCGTATTACGCAGCTCGGAGTATTCTTTTCTATTGTTGATTATTTGTTTACTTCACAAACTTTTTAAAGTTTTTTATATTTTCCTGAACACAGCTTTGATCTGATCCTGGACATAATCTTACGTTTTACACTTCTGGCGAACACTTCACTATTGCAGTTATTTTCAAACTACGATTGTTTTCCAATGAGTTAGATTACTAAATTATTTTCAAGAAATGATTTGACTAAACTGATAACGACTAATGAGATTCAGACGTTGTAGAAAATCCTCCACTTTAAACCGTCTTAAAGAGTACTTTCGATTCAACTTTAAGCAGCTAAACTTCAACACAACTTTTGGGCGTGCGACTCTTGGAGACACTGCCATGCTGGCGGGATGGCATGTCAATGTCTCTTGGCTAACTAGTGATCTACCACCTATCCGCCACCCACTCTCTCACCCCTTAAAGCGGCTCACTGACTACGTACGTACCATCCGACCCCACTCCACTACTCACTATCCCTTTTTTCCCTCCCATCTCTGTCTTGGTCTCCCTTTCTCCTCTCTCTCGTTTCTTCTTTCACCAACTGAAACTGCACTACATATCGTCAGATATCCCTCCTTGCGTAAGAGCGACGTGCAAAGTGGTGAAACATCACAGCTGAAAAAAATATCACTAGTCTAGTCAAAAACAAAATAAATAATAATTATTAGAAAAGTTATTAAAAGAGAACGAAACATATGTCAGGAAAGAATATGGACCGATCAAGTATTATATTAGAAATAACAAGAGACTTTCTCTTTTCTTCTTCTTCTTCAACGAGGACGAATCCGCATTAATATCTTATTAGAAATGAAATTATGTTTATACTCATATCCAGCAGATAATATTGTTACATTTGATCAAGTCGCAGCTGCTGTCGAATAACGTGTATTGTGTGATGTTGACATACATATGTCGGCAACATGGGATATATTAGATCGTTCGGCGATCGTCGATGATCTTCGCGTTACGGTTATACAGATGATGTATATCTTAGTTGGCTGGATGGAAGGGAGGTATTATATTTTCTCTAGATACCATTACCGCGCGCCGATCACGGTGGTCCTCCTCTTTGATACCCTTCTCGAGATCACCGGCTTGTAATGCCTTCCTTTTCGTGGATATTGACCAGTCAACGGTGAACTCGACCGCGGGTTCTCCGCGTCACTTTCCTCAAGGATTCGTTACTTCAACAACAATTTCGCACCTTACAATTAGATATAAATTTAGAGATAATATTCCCTATCAATTTAGACTCAATATAAAAGATACGATATTTACTCTAATATATTCTCCGATATCTTCTCTTGTTTTATTACATTATTTATTATTACGATATCGTTTGTCTAATGTATTATTTTTCTCCATTTCTAATGAAATATGTATTTTAATGGAACGAGGGCGGGACATAATTTTATTGAAAACGCGTAAACAAATTTATTCAAGTAAATTTGATAATTGAAGTATATGTATGTATGTATATTGCAAGTATATAGGTACCTCATTGTTATTATTATATCTTCTCATTTTGTGTGCGTGACTTATGAGCACATAGGTACTCGACTGACTTGCCTCATCATAATCTTGAGTACAGAGTATAAACGGAACATCTGACTGCGTAGTCTCGATATGCGGACACAGGAAGAGGAAGTCGACCGCACGAGCACGGCACAACGTCACCACCATGTTGTGTGTCATCGTATCAGCGTGAGGGTGCCGGTGAGAGTAAGGATCATGTTTTCCGCTCGTCCGAAATTTGTCGATATACGTAAAGTATCCCGTGCGTTTAATGAAAGACTCTCGGAATGATACGAGAGGTGGACTTTCTTTCCTTAACATATTTGAGGAATAACAGATTTTGAGTAATTATATTAGCGGTTAAAAGAGTTGGTGATTAACAGCTTAATTAGTGATTTAAAAAAAGGCTTTAAGAAATATGTTTTCGATGAACTAAAATTTTTGCTTGTAAGTAAGTAACAAAATGGCATACTTTCATTTTTATATTTAATTTACTAACATAAATCGTTTACGTAAAAGTAAGTTTCTAGCTTTGCATCCCTCATAAGGATATTATATGGGCGTACGAACATAAAATAGAGGATACCTATGGAAAATAATTTGAATTTGTACTTTGAGTTTTGCTCATTTTATATTAACGAGCGTTAGTAGGGGAGGGGGGTAAACTATTAAAATTCAATTTTTTTAAATTGACATTTGAAGTTTACAAAATGACATTTTTAATGCTTGAAGTCAAAATTCTTCATGTTTACGCTAGAAGTTTTGTTGTAAACATGCATGAGCGCTTTGCAGCATCCGGCGCCTACAGAGCCTATTGTCACACAGCCTTATCTCATTTTGTTACAGATTTTTATGGGAATGTCGACACCGTTCACACAAATTCGTATCGGTGTGGCTTCAAAAAAAAGTTTTGCTACAGCTCATGCTAACCGTTCTTTTTTATATTGCATTGTTTCAAACTTTAAACATGTTTTTCTCAAAACCGTATTTCTTGACTCTAGCATTAAAGAAACAAAACATCGATTTACTTCAAACAAAGCGCAATCTAATCGCAATTAAATTCTCTATCGTCCATCGAGGCATTCTTTAATAACTGGTATTCATTTTTGAAGTTAAAGGAAGTTCCAATTTTTACGCAAAAGTTTTGAATTTTAGCTCAAACTTGTCGCAAAAATCGAGAAACCAATTTTTCAAATATTTGATGGGTCATAGCTACTGGTCTGTAGTATAATAAGCAGTGCCACTTGTTTAACTTAAATAACAGTTGTAGCCGGAATCCTGTCAACCAGTCTCCCGATAGGCTGTTCTCCAATGTTACTATCAACGAAATATTTGACCAAAATTTATAAATATTGTGTAAAAATCAATCTTCATTTAATGAATCCTTTTTGGTTTATATTTACATTAAAAAATTGTTTGAAATTACCTATTTTTGAGGCTGCAATAGTGCACCGCGCGCCTTAAATAGTTAATGTTAGTTATTTTATTGTATAATTAACATATAAGTGGAGCACACAAAGAGGAAGAGAGAGGAAAAGATCGCGTCGCATAGATGGGCCCAGGATTCATGACACGTCGTGTGTACAACCTGGTATTGGCTTACACTTCCAATCGATTAGGTCTACGGTATTTATATTGAGTCTCTTAAAAAATTATTGCCTTTTTCTTTATATATATATACGTGTACATATATTATTATTATTTATAGGTTAAAATAAAAATAGATTGAACTATCAGATTAGAAGAGTACTAGAAATCTTTAATATAGATTAAGTAAAAGAAACAAATTTAAAAAAGTCCCAAGGAAATAATTAGAAATCTTTTTAAAAACTATGTTTCTACCTTACCTAGAAAATTGTTAATTTAAAAATTTATCAGGCCTTTTATGTATATATAAATTTTATTGAAACACTTTATTGAAACCAGAGTTTGCGAGTTTTTTCTTCAAACTTGTTTCGGAACGACTATTCAGTCACCCTTCTTGCCTTTTCTCGCTCCCTGTTTGAATTGCGAATCCGTAGAATCATGTGGCAACGAATAGAAGCGACGGCAGGTACGAGACGATATGGGGTACTTTTCGACGCACCTGTGTTTACTCGCAACCAAAATCAAAGAGAAGATTAAGCACCATTACAAATTATGTAAACACGCACGTGAACTCGATATTCTTTTGACCCTGCACACGCGTTCTTTATATGACGACCACGTGCGAGCACGACCCGTGTGCAAGGAGTTTGGATGCAGGAGGATTAAAATCTTCTATCTCTAGCTACACACAAACATAAATACAACATATAACTTTTATCGTTTGCAATTTGTATGAATTGTTAAAAATAAAGCAATGTGTGGTTAATAAAGATAAAAAATAAATAAAGATAAAGTCGAAAATAAATTTGTGTCACCTAATTTATATTGCTAACCATTGCAATAAAATTCAACAAAATTAATTGTTTTCAGAATTTTTGGAAGAAAATAACTTTTTTCTCATAATTTCTTAATGTTGTTGTTTTAAGGAGTCCATTTATTAGTTATATCTGTTAACAATTTAATTTTTACTCTTTTAAACCGAAAGTTGTGACATATATCAGAACATTTCTGAGACAAAAAAACGTATCAAGCGTCAAACGAACTAGAGGAAAGTCCCCTATTATGAGATAGGATCCTAATATGGGATAGCGGGATTTCTGTTAAATTAATAGGCATCATCAGGTGATTTCACCATGAATTTATTGCCCTTGGAGCGGAATCTGTTTAGTGGAAAATTCATTGTTAGATCGTGTAATAGTTGCGAAAAAGATTTGTGATTGAATTTGGATGTTGAAAACCTGCTATCTCATATAATAGAGCACTTTCCTCTACTAAAAAATGATTGTCCTTTTACTAACTTTTGTTGAATCGTGTGTTATACATACCAGAGAAGTAACGCGTCTTAAGTTTCTCATTTCGGAAAAAGGGTTGGTGACGAATGAACTATAACCGAAGGGCGCATCTGCTCAAGAGGATCCAGCTAAGAAAATAAGGCGGGGAAGCGTCGCCAAGATGATTATACATGCCGTAACCGTTTCCCCAGGATTAGGATATGTCCACCGTCCACCTTTCCTGATCCACCATGAACGGTTCGTTCGAATAACGGATTGAATTTCATGTGGCGCGTGCCAGCCGGCTACGCGCGGCTCGTGCACGCTTGTTCGTACACGATTGTGTTTATAAGCCGATATTACATTTAAGTATTACCTAACAGAATGAACGATCTTACCTCATCGAGACCCAAGGACCGACAGAAAGGTGACTTCAATGATCGAAAATAGATTTGGGAGCTGGAGACGCGTTCAGAAAACACGCATTTATTAATAATTAATTTTAATAAATATGATATTACAGAGTATAGTGTACAATGTACGAATTTATATAAAATTATTAATTAATATCAAGTATTGGTATAATGTTCAATAGTATTATCGAACGATTTCTGTTCCAACATACAGCTCTGATAATTGTGCTGAAATTGTAAGACCGTTAATAATGTAAGACCGTTAATAATATAAGACTGTTAATAATATACATACTAATGAAATTTAAGAGAAAATATTTGATAGCAAAAGAAAGGAGTGATAAAGGAACGTAAACTTTTATTTCTTTCGTTTCTTTCGGTACATAATTCTTCGAAATAAACTGATATAAATTCGTGCAATTATATTGAATATTACAAGTGTACAAAGTAGACTACAGCTGGTAGGAATATCAAGAAAGAATATTTTGTACTGGCAAGGGAAAACAAATAAGTACTTTCATATCAATATAATAAAATGTTCACACGTACACTTCGCATATCCGATTAATATCGTACGTAATTTCTCCTTGCAAAAGAGTGGGCTGTTCCCATATATTGCGTATTTAAGCCGCAGACTTAATTAAGTAACCGTGATCAAAACGTTTATCATGATCGTACGGGGATAATCCGCAATCGCTTTGCTGGCGAGAGCTGCTATCTTGTCAGGCAGGATCTTTAATCACGGACGATTACCGCCATTGCTGTCATCCCCCGATGCAGTTTAATCACTCAATTGTGATTAAAACAGCCGATTTATGCAGGGTGTAAGGATGCAGGATGTTCTAGCGCGAATTGCTTCCGATCTACAGATTTCTAGATTTAAGAATTTTTTCTCTTTAAGAAACTAATCATCACTTTTAAGTAACATCGCTTATTTACATAATGTTTTAAATAAAAACATTCTAGGCAAACATTTTTCCCTTAAAATTTATACAAGTATATGTGATTATATGTAAAATACGTCTTTCTACATGTTTTCTTTCTCTTGTATAATCTCTGTCCGTTTACATACGAAAAGTAATAAGAAAAATAAGTTATGCATTGTCTTTTATAAAAAGAAAAATAATAATGGGTAATTGTTTCTTAAACTTTATTTCTCATTATTCTTTCTGTATGTACCTACAAACAGAGTTTATACAAAAGAAAGAGTTTGTAAATTTAGTTATATATTATGGAGAGGCTTAATTGTCTCGAATTCTTTTTTTTATTGATTTTGACGAAACTTATTGTTGGACACAATCAGATTTATTGAATGTGGTTATCAACAAGTCACATATATCGGCATATCTTGGTTTTTAAATAAAACAATAAGGTTATATTTTTAAAAATAATGCCTGATTATGGAAAATTGCACATATTAATCATTAATTTGATGAAATAAAATTGAGCTTATGCATCAGAAAGCTATCGCAAGAGCTTTGGAAATATTAATATAATCTCATTTTTTCCAAATGAAGAAAATTATATTAGACGCGACTTGGGACGATTTGGAATAAGCTTTTTTTGTTAACAGATCTTAATTTTGTTTATCAATCGCTAATTGTGATTCTACTCGGCGTCAGATCGACGACGCCGAAATTGTTTTGGAGTATCAAGAGCTCGCGAGAGGAGGAACGCGAGCAGCAACCTCTCAAGATGGCTGCCGCCGGCTCGAGAGTCGGCGTATCGACGTTTGGCGTTTGCGGGGTTTCCTGGATGTAAGCTCATCGGAAATTGCGGGTCTTCCCACCCCTGCCGCTGCTACCACCTCTCGTCCTCACCCTCGCCGCCACTCGCCTTGTCACCCTGCGATCGCCTTCAAAACAAAGAAACATACGTAATTAAATTTTTGTCCAAGCGAGCGTAAATTAATGCACGAGCTGTTAGCACAGCTACTATTACAGCTGCATGGCAGCTGCACAGCCGACATGAAAGAAAAATCCCTCGCATATTCGAACAAGATAAGGGAAATTCTTTTAACTCTTTTCCTTTTCACTGAATAATGACGATGCATTTCGAAAGAAAACTAAATTTAATGCTTAATCGCATTTTAAGCGAGTTATTTAATGCGTATAATATACTTATTGATTTATTATTAGATATTATAATAATGAAAATGTTTCCTGCAAAACAGTTATTTCTTATTAATTTTCTAGTGCTGGTAACGAATATGTGTATAAAAGATAAATCGTAGCTTTAGTCTTCAAGATTTTCAAGATTAATGAGTATCAATAATATGAGTGCAATATTCGAAGTAAGATACAAATAATAAGCACAGCAAAAATTGTTCACTTTTAACTAAGCTTCAGCAATAAAAAAACAAAAGTAAAGGGAGTAATAGAGAGAGTAAAGGGAGTTCTACTATATTATATGATCGCAGACTATTATTTGACTACTGTTCGATAGAGCCAAGAATACTTCGAGCCTACAAATGACAAATCAATGAGAGCATTCAAGTTAAATTTTGAACAACTCAGTCTGGCAAGACCTGTTCAAGAAATAAATTATATTTTAATATGTTAATAAATATAAGGAGAAAACAGATACAAAAGAACTTGTAGAAAATAATTCATTTTATGTTATTTTTATGGCTTAAGTACACATTGCTTTATTCTTACGTATAATAATTTGTATTCCTTAAATTAAAGCTAAATAATGTTTTTGTTGTCACATTTGGTCTATTTATCTGCAAATAAAAAAAAAATTCAAAAATTAAGTAGAAATTTTAAGTCAACGCTGGTGACAACTTAAATTTGTATTATGTATTATGTATTATAGTACATATTTGGTAATATGAATATATTGTTATAATATGAATGAAAATATAATGTAATGTCACGTTATACAAATTGTATTTATGAGTTTACATTTTACAAAGTATCAAATATCTCAATAAATTAATAATATTTTGATATATGATATTTTTAGTTCACTTGATTTCGTATAATTAATATTATTATTAATATATAACATTTTGTAAACTCTAATATAAAATTTACACATAGATATATAGTACAGCATAATATATAAATTTAAGAATATAGAATAAAACTTTTATTTATTTATTTCATTACATATAATCCATTTGTCATAATGGGAAAACATTGTATTAGCTTGTTCATCAAAAATATACATAAAAGATTAGGCAAAGGAGTGAAAAAAGAAAAATATATGTGGGGCGTTCTCTGTCAAAAAGGCCACCCCCTCTGCCCACTTCAATTTTTGAGATATAATGCTCTAAAAGGGCTTAAAATTTTCGTTGGTGTCTATTTTTCGATGCCGTATGGCGTTTTTGAAAATTCAAAATGGCGGAACTAGAATCGCGACTATAATGGAAAAAGCCATTAAAAGCACGATAATATTAGGCAATAAATTTTTAATTTTGTCGATTACATGAGTATGAATAGTCATTTTCTATGTATTTTTGTTTGCTGAAGACGAATTCGATTATCCAAATTTGGCTAGCACGTCACGATTTTGAGAAAAATGCCGAAAATGCCAGAAACACACGACAATTTTGAGTGTTTATGCATAACACCTGCAAAAAATTTTTTCCTCTAAATTTCGCTAATACTATGCTGAACTATGAATGTTTAGCTTTAAAATGAGTTTTGTTTCGTTTCGGTACGATTTTTCGTTTTCGAGATATAGCTAAAATGAGAAACACTGGTTGCGCGCATGCAACGCAACCGTGAAACGGAACAATGATACTGATGCTCTGTATCATTAACTCCATATCCGAATTTATCTGTAGTATTACTTTAAGTGCGTTCCGTTTCACGCATGATGCGCATAATGCATCATTTAACCTTATTTAACATTCGGTACAGAACAAGGATAAATGATGCATTTTGCGCATCATGCATAAAACGGAACGCACCTTTTGATAGCGACTTGTAAGCTAAATTTTTGTTTCTACCACAATTCTCTGTATAGAACTTCATGCCAGAGCGATCACTTGATCTTGGGAAGAAATTCGTTTCTGAATAAAGTTGAATATTAGACCATTAAAATAAACTCATACCGAAACGAAACACAAGGCATTTTAAAGTTAAAAGTTGGTACTTTCGCGTGGCATTAATGAAATTGGGGAAAAAATTTGCTGCCGTGCTACGTCACGAAAACCATCAAAAATGCTGTTTTTACGAATTTGAGGCCATTTTTCTAAAAATCGTGATGCTAGCCAAATTTGGACAACAGATTCGTGTTCAGCAGGCAAAAATACATGGAAAATTACTATTCACACTCATGTAATTGACAAAATTAAAAATTTGTTGCCTAATATTATCTTGCTTTTAATGGCTTTTTTCATTCTAGTCGCGATTCTGGGTCCGCCATTTTGAATTTTCGAAAACGCCATACGGCATCGAAAAATAGACACTTCAACGAAAATTTTAAGCCCTTTTAGAGCATTATATCTCAAAAATTGAAGTGGGCAGGGGAGTGGCCTTTTTGACAGAGAACGCCCCATGTATATTTCAAATATGGTAATTTATAATATTTTATTGTTTATAATGTTTACATAATTTTTTCCTTAATAAATCATTTTACTCTCTAAACCTTTAAAATTGAATAGTAAATCAATCGCAATTCAATATATTCTGTAACATTTAACGGGCTTATATTCAATAATTAACATGTTTTTCAAAACGATAGCGAATATTCTTTTTCATTTAGAGAAAATATGTAGTATTTTATTTTAATAATCATAAATATGTTTATTCCCAAATATGTATATTTATATTGATTAAATAACATACTAATGAAATGTATAATTGTACCTCGAAAATCCATTCTACAAACTTAATCATAGTTCAATAAGTCTTTCCTTTGCAACCATATATTTAATAGTAAAATATGCTTAAAAATGTGAAGTTTTAAATCGTCGATCATTCTAAAAGTAGAAAAAATACCTTTTTACACTGCGCAATCCTAAAAATATATGTACATTCATATGTATCCACGCACCATAATAATTTATTTATCATTTTTCGTATTTATATCAATACGATATAGAAAATAGAATACGATATATACATATACATATGTATAAGTGTGCGCGCGCGCGTGTGTATGTGTATGTGAAAATAACATAAAATAGATAATTTTTTATTTTCATTTCGTATTCTATATTATTATCTTTTCAAACTAAATTATTTCTCTATTTTTTATTTCATTTGTAATACAAAATTCCATAGACTTTATTTTTCAACTGATTCCCACGTAGGTATTTTCCGGATGTATATCACGCAGCTCCTAAAAAGAAAATAACAAGGGAATGTTAAAAATAATAAATAAATATGGAACTAAATAAAGCAATAAAATAAATAATAATTCGTGTAATTGTAACTATAACAATAATATATGCAATATTATCAAATAAAAAAAACAAAATTATTCGATAACATTTCTTTTTTATATCAAATTATAAGAAATTTGTATTCTATATAAAAAATATTAGCAACTGTATACGACAACGTTTGAAACAAATTGAAGGAAAATATAAGTTATATAATATTATATTCTAGAATTAAATTAAATTTGAAAAAATTTAAGTTGAATTAATTCTGATATAATTTTGTGCTTAACATATATATAGTCTACGGTTTTTCATAAATATCAAATTTATAAACTCTGAGAATATAAATTCTTAAAGCACCATTAATATGAAATAAAATATTTATCATACATGCAACATATAGTGGCTGGCCTTTGCTTTCTCTCGTTCTGCTTCTTCCTTATTAGTTTCTCGATTCGGTAATATCGATAACCCATCCATATTTAATGGGCCAAAAGTCCAGCCGCCTTCTCCATCGAATTTCAACAGTAACTTATGATATTTAGCGAGCGATGCCACTCGATGAGTGATAGTCAACAGAGTAATTCCTCTTTTCTTTGCGGTTTCATACATTATTCCTTCAGCTTCAAGGCTGACAGCGCTTGTGCATTCATCTAACAAAGCATACTGTGGAGCGTGATATAAAAGTCGTGTCATTGCGAGCCGTTGCTTCTCGCCACCCGATAGAGTGGAATCCCAATCGCCAAGAGCGTCAAAACCTTCTGATTCTCGTTCTACGATACCTCGTAGATCCACATCTCCTAACAACTGTAGCAATTCTTCATCCGAGCAATTCTCCGACCTATAACAAAATAAAGATAATGTGTATCTTTCTTGTTCATATTTTAATAAAAAGTCGAATAGCACATATAAAAAAACCTTTTATAAAAAATTTAATTATAACTTGAATTATAATTAATTTAATTATATTTAATAATTTAATTAAAATCTTTTACGATTTTTATTTCTAATGTGAATAATTATAAAATATATAAATATATTATAAAAAGCAAAAATATAAATATATAGACCCAGAATGCGATGGATAGATGATTTGATCACGAAGACAACCCACTGTCATATACGGCTTTTGTGGAATATAAAATAGGGCAGGCCTGCCATGTTCGGAAGAATTTCTTTCAGCTGGTCTGATGAGAGTTCCATCATAAACAGGCCAGAGACCGGAAATAACCCGGAAGAGAGAGCTTTTGCCGCAGCCATTGGGTCCAGTAATTAAAAGATGATCGCCTGGTTTTATCTGTTGATTACAGGTAAATATATGAGTATATGCGTACGCGGGCATGTAAAATAGAAGAATGGATGTGTACTTATTATATATTTTATCAATTTGGGTGGTATAGTTTGTAGTTAAGAAGTAATCAAAATAAATATGTAGGCTATAAGAAATATGAAGAAAAATAAGGATATGTAATTGTGTAAAAATAAAAATAAACTCTACAAATAATATATTTGTTATATATAGAATTTTAGTTCTCGTATTCTTCAATTGTGGTCAATGATGGTACTACACATCTTGGCTACGAAGTCCGAAGTTAGCTATTGATTATGTTCGTCAAATTCCCGCGAGTGAGAGAGAAACATAGTCTATCTCACTATTCTACGATCGTAGAATCGTAGAATCATGGAAGAGTGAGAAAGCCTATAATATGTTTCTCTCTCACACGCTGGAACTTGGCGAGCTCTTGTGGCCAGTCTCTGATTACAAGGTCTCAACTGTCAACGCTGTTTAGCGCTACAGGCTGTTCGCGGAGCTAGATGATAGTGCTAGTAAACGCTATCATAACGTCACTAATGGTAGCGTTATACGTCATAACCGCACGCTACATACAATAGTATCAACGCTTTTCCTTCCGAGGTAAGTTGATGATAGCGTTAGCGTTTGTGAGCTCCGTGAACGTTGTGAGTTGCTGTCAATAGTACGTCTTCTTTGTACAATTTGTTTTTGATTTATCGTAAAAGTAATAGAAAGCACTTATGTTGAAATTACTCTGCATGATGTAGAAACTAATGAAAATGCCCAGTGAGAAATGATTCGTCGCCCGACGTCGAAACGATGTCGAAACGACGTCAAATCGACATCGACACCGTCAAGTTGACGTCGATTCGACCTCATTTCGACGTCGGACGACGAATAATTTCTCACTGGGTGTATTAGTTAAAGTTTCCGTGGCTGATACTCTTCAGTATATAATATATACTATATTACTAAAATAATGAAATTATTATTTCTTTTATTATTTATTATTTCACGAGGTTATCCACCATGTTGTGTCAGCGCTATTTGTGCTGTTCAGCTGTTCACGGAGCTCGTTATCACTATCGCGCTATTCGTTTCACGAACGGTCTTTGGTAGCGTTTGCGTTAACGCGATAGCGAGCTCTCCGAACGCACCCCTAGTCAAAGATTCATAATGAGCGCTTTCCAGCAACGTACGCAGGCAACGCTGTACAACACAGTGAATCGCTTTAGCTTTGTTGTTTGCCATTATTAAACAAGGATGAAATAATTCTCTATATTACACTGCGTCAATTTGTACTTGATGCTACACGCAAAGAAAAGATTAGCCAAAAGAGCTAAAATTTAGCAGTGACAGCTAAAATGTGTCTTTGAAATAGGGACAGCTCATGTTGCTGCCAAACCTCAATTTATTAGCTCTTTGAATTTAGATACTGCAGCGAAAAATATTAGCTGTTAGAAACAAATAATATTTAGCTGTATATACACAAGCGCAGAAACATACGTCGAACAGCTTTATAGGACGAAAAGAACGATACCATGCCGTTGTATTGTACCACACGTGAAGTAATCCCTGATAGCACATAAGTCTCAGTTATGTTGCAGTTATGTTGCAAAGACGTTTCAATGTCTTTGCAACATAAGTGCAACATAACTGAGACTTGTTGTGCTATCAGGGATGGTACGCTGATACATATGGCAACGTCTCAAAAAGAATTGCGAATCGCATGTCGGGATCGCGCGCGTAATATATTTCGAAGTAGCTGCTCTTTTCTTAGCTGCTCGTGCTAAGTGCGCTATTCTTTCCAACTAATAAAGTTGTATCTCGCAGTGATTGAATTTTATCTATAATCACCAATTTTTAGCTATGGCAACAAAACACTTAGCTTTTTAATTAATTTCAAAGCAGCTACTGCAATTTAGCCGATATTACTAAGTCATGTCTTTGTGTGTAGAAAACATCTGAAAACTATACTTACGTGGACTGTTAAGTTAGGTACAATTATTTCGCAATTAGGCGTGACTATCGGCACGTTAATAAGACTTATACTGCCATCTGTGCTTTCACGAACAATTCCTGGTAAAAAGTCAAGTCATGTATAATGATTATCGTAATAAAAGTCTAAAATAATGAGTAAGACAACAAATACTAAATTATCAACATCACTAATTTTACATTATTAAGATCATTATTACAGTATTAATAGTAAAATAAGTAATATTACAATATTATTTAATATGAGAGAGAGAGAGAGAGAGAGAGAGAGAGAGGGGGGGGATTATATTTTTCTCGAGTTATAAAGTTGTATCTCTCTTGTATTGTATAATAACATAGCCCCACAAAAAGAAAAGTTGTCTAGGTCTAACACCAGACAGGTGTTGCCAAATATTTTATTTGAATCATTTGATTTACCTTTTATTATTGGTGTGCCGTTACTAAATTCGATTACTTTTTCCGTCAATTGTTGAGCGTTACCGTTTGGAACGGATCTCGATGGACTACTGGTGACGATGTTTCTCTTGTATTTGCAGAGTGCAGCGTCCTTAAACACGTCTAGCATTTCGCTGACGCGTGCTGCGTACCCCGCCAATGCGACCAATTCCTGTTTCAATAAGAATTAGATTGTGTATACTTTTAACGAGTATCTTCAGAGACGCTTTCTTTAACTTTAACGTTCAGATTCGCGTTTTAATCTCAAAACATACGGGATTAACAAAATTATTAAAATTTAAAATACGCACTTTATAAGATGACATAAGACGTTCGACAGCATCTGCCCCAGAGCTCAAAAGATTTTTCGAAGTTGTCAGATATCTTGTTCGCTCACTCACACCACCTAATTAAATGTTAGTATAAATTCTTATGTTTGTCTATAAGCTTTTGTTAACATTTACATTTCAATTGCTGTATGTTTCTTAATTTTGTTTTTTCTCTTTTTTTTTGGTACGGTATACATAAATATAATACAAATATTTTCAGACATAAATATAATACAGTACAGTAAAAAACATAATTTATATAATTTTTATACGTTTTTATGTAATAACAATATAATATAAAAAATTGCAAAAAACTTTCTATGAATCTATTACTATGGAAAATCTTTTTATCAAATTATAAATTATCATTATTGCTACTTTTTTATTGTATACGAGATAGTATGTTTGGAAATATCAAACTTGCGTTGTTATACGCACCATCGCCATCCGTATTAATCATCCCACTTCCCGATGACGTAGCCGTATTATAAAGCAACGGCATTGCGATAACGAGAAGTCCTGTGCCAGACCACACGTACTTCATGAGGAACTGTTCTAGCATCACATACCATAGTTTGACAGCAAGAATACGTTGCAAATGTGTCACCAAAGACTTGTAAGCGGAGTTCAGATAACGATGTTCTGTATCGTGACCCCCATAGAACGCAATTTCTTCTGCGTGCGCACTGATACGAGCATGCGCTTCCCTTAGTTTTCCACGTCGTGTTGCTTCTTCAGCAACCAGCTGGCCGAACTTCGGTGAGGCAAAACGCAGAACTTGTCCGGTTAAAGCAATAACTGCTGCCGCTAATAGTGGTCCTAGGTAATAAAATATAATAGCAATAATAATAACAATACAGGCTTAAAAGAGAAGTTTAAAGTTTAATTTATTAATAATATAATGATTTTAATGTAATAATGTATATCTCCCACTCCAAATAATCAAATATGTAGAAAACAAAACTCGTTCGGGCAATATCAACAAAAATATAATAGAGTTTGTTAATAGAATATGATAGCAAATTTTGACCGCGAAACCTGTTGTTTCTGAGCAGACTCTAGTATTTCGTAACCATAATATTTAAGTAATTCAATTTACTCTAGCTCGGAAATTCCGAATCAGATCACATGCATGAATTTTTTCAGTATTACTATACAGGGTGAGTCGTAAAAGCTGTCCCAACCCTTTACCGTAAGAGGTGAATTATCGATCGCAACTGTAGCCAGCTCGGAAAAAAGTAAATTAAATCTCATTTTACATGTCTCAATCATGTAATATCTAATTACATTTCTCGAGAATTAATTAGATATTATATGATTGAGACATGTAGAATGAGATTTTATCCATTTTTCCCGAGTTGGCTACTGTTGCGGTCGGTAATTCACCTCTTATGGTAAAAGGTTGGGACAGCCTTTACGACTCATCCCAGGATGACTGACACAAGAGTACCCCTATGAAAAATGGTGGTAAATTGGGTCAGACTAAGAAGAAAAATCATGTACTATTTTACAAAATTCGCAATAGTTATCGAATAATGTATTGAAATGTCTGAGCAAATCAATCAGTGATTGATTCAATCAGTAAAATTGCTTACTGTTAACTGTATGTATTATAAAATTTATTCTTTTCTTAATCTGAACCTTTTTGCCGCATATTAAACAAAAGAAAACTAAAATTACTCCATTTATATATTATAGATATTGCTGAATAAGTTGCGTAATCGTTAATTAAGTTCTCACTAAACTTTATAGTTGAAGTCGTCAGAAAAACAAAGTTATCTCACCTGGTATTGTTTTTGCGCCCATTTTGTGTGAAAATGAAATAAGTGCTATACCGACTAAAGCACAGTCCAGCAGCGGTTTTGTTAAACTAGAATATAGATGCGCTACAGAACTGGCTAGCTCTGACAAGTCATCTGTCAGTCTTTGCTCGGCCCCGCCAAGCCTAGTGTCTAAAGCTGATACCCTATAATAAGTCTGTTGACTCAGGTACATTTTGTAGGCATGCTTTACCAAACGCTCCCTGCACAAATAATCAAAGAGTTAAATTCTATTCTATATGTGATTTTCCATCTAACTTTATTTTAATAATATTTTTATATGAAAAAGTGCAAAGAAGATATTATTTTTATTATGTAAAAGAGAGACAACCACTAATAGTATACGTTCTTTGACGGCAACACAACGTTACCAATTTTGTCTAATTGTAAGAAAGAAAGAACGACTTAAATTGCAAAAAACAATGACTCTCAAAAACATTTATTATATCTTTTTAAATGAAAGAGACAATTTCTTTCTTAAATATTTCGCACAATGTCATAATGTGATGGAGTAATTTGGTCAGCAGGATTGCTTTTTTGTGAACAAAAATGTATAAGAAAAACTTTACTCTGATAAGAGTTGCTTGATAAAATTCTTCACTGATGTATCACCCGGCTAAAGGCCGGTGCCGAGGGGGAAACCGCTGACCAAAATCTTGTACACCAATGCCCAATGGGCATTACTTAATTTTGTTATCTTGTTTTACATCATTTATCTTGTGTTATCTTATTTCATCTTATTTTATCTTATTTTATCTTTATATTGTCACAACAAGACCTAATGCCCCTAGTAATGCCCAGTAATGCCGCAAATCTGTACACCACAATGCCCTCAGCGGTTTCCCCCTCGGCCGGTGCTTATTGTTAGTAAATTGACTTATTCATTATTAAGCATGATAGAAAAAATGGTTCAGAACTTTTTGACTCAGAATTTTATAAGGAATAATTTAATTAACACCCTGTCTTTCTTCAATTAACAACCTGTATAAATTATTTCTTTATTGTATTTAAAAAAATTAATTTTACCATTACGTGATAATTGAAGTACGTGATTACGTGATTAATATTTGACAAAAATCTGTCTGAAAATTTTAAATCTATTTTAAACTTTCAGAAATGCAAGCCATAAACACATTTAGAACAAATATATTTAAAATAGTGAAACGTTTAAGACAAATTATTTCAAACGTTTGTTTCAAGTTGTTATAATTAAAATTGTTTATTTTAAGTTAAAGTTGTAATTTAAATATGAAATTTAAATTATAACTTTAACAATATAAATATAGGATAATTGTAATTAATACACAGGCATAAGAGTTTAGATTATAGGAACATATATAAAAATATAGAATTATAATTTACACATAATTTCGGTAAGTGCAATTTGTGACTCAATAGAGAAACTATTGTACTTCATGTAGGAAGATTGCTTATGGTCACCAGTAATGAATAAAAATTATAACGGGAACTTATAGTCAACCCAACTGGCTAGTTGCTATCAATTTACAATTTGACACTGTCACTTCTGACAAGATGATTTACTTAGTAATACTTGAAAAGGACCCAAACTATAGGGTCGAAACGTTGTATCAACTTTAAATAAAGCAACTAGCCAGTTGGGTTGACTATAAGTTCCCGTTATAATTTTTATTGTACTTCAATTTACCGTTGTATCAGTGACGGATTTAGAAGCTCGCGAGCCCCGAAATATGAAGCAATTCAACAAACCAAAAGTTTCCTTCGGTAGTGAATCCGATTAAAGTTTGAGCGCAAATATCAGTTTATAAATATTCGTTACGTCATAAAAAATAATATTTAAATATTGAAACATTTAGAATTTCTGTTTAAAGTTGTCATCTTGATAATCATAATAAACATAATACCTAAGTGTTTATTGCTTTAATTAATTAATTCCTTTCATATTTCATTCATAATTTAACATTTTTTAATACTTTTCAAAAACAACTTTTTTCGTTAAAGTAAATAAAGTTTGCTTTTAACTACATTTTTGCATTTTGTTTGCCTATTATTTATCTCTTTTTTCTCATTTTACTTTTCTAAGGTCTCTGAATATACACTTTCAGTCTAAACACAAGATATAAAATTGGATTTGCGTTTCTGTTTCGAAAAAGGGAGAAAACATCTAAAGATCTAAAGAAGAGCCCAGTCATTTATCGCATGTAGGACTCTCAACGTTAGAACGTAAAGGAATAATGCTATTGTTCTTTTACAAATACGACAAAGGTACATGTATAAGAGAAGATAAATATTATAACTAGAATATTTGTTGGGTTAAAAACTTGTTGTAAAAACATAATTAAAAATTTTTAATAACAACACATCTATTTTAAATGATAAAATTAAATATTCTCTGTACCTAAACAACACATAATTTGACTTTAGTATACTACACTGAAGTATGCTACACTGAATATACAGGGTGTCGGATTCGATTTGGACGACTCCAAAGATTATAGTAGATTGGGTCAAGCTGAGAAGAAAAGTTATATACCATTTTACCAAATCTGTAATTATTATCGCGTAATTAAGAAAAACGTCTGAGCCAATAAGTGCACGGAGGAGCTGAAGGCCGGACTTGGCAGACATGCAAATTGGTGTATTTGTTGACATCTCTCAAGATCCGATAGCGAGAGGTGGAGTCACGCATCGATCGATGAGAGACGGCGGCGAGCGGGGAGCAGTGAGTGGGCGAACGGCGCGCAGCGAGCGAACGCGCGACATATGACACCGCGCCGAAAGTTTATCTGGTGGTAGGAGAATAATACACCATTTTGCATGTCTGCCGAGTCCGGCCTTCATACCGACACATACACACATTCACGCACACGCCTACGCCCACGCGCACGTATATTTTATTTTTAAGATGCACCAGCAAGGCCTTATGCCTAAACTAATGCCCAAAAATGCCTAGTAATGCTCCAAATCTGTACACCACATACCCTCAGCGATTTACCCCTCGGTCTACACTATCCGCGCGTTTTGTCAACGTCGGTGTCGATTAGTGTATAGTCTCATTTAAAACGCATGTTTTAATATTTTATCGTGCCGGAACGTGACGGTCTGCGTCATGTAGTCTGAATCGACCTTTACTCATTGTGAGTCATGTAACTCTTACCATTCAATCGAGAATTATATAATTTAATTGTTTGAATATATTTTATTAAAAGAAAAAACATTTTTATCTTCTCTACAAAAGTAATGATATCATTAAATTGCGCTAAACCGCTGAAATATACAATCTAAATTTATAATTAATTCTAATTCCTATTTCATAACCCATACGCGCGCGCGCGCATACACACACGTATGAACAAAAGAAAGAGAGAGTTTAATACTTGTAAGGAAGGAGAAAAAGCGCAATTAATATTTGGTTTAGCAGCACCAAGTTTTTTTAATAAACAATAATGTCTTAAATCAAGATCGATATGTATTCAACAATTAAATTAGAAAAGGCTATCTTTTAATAAAATGTTTATTTGTATTAAAGTTGTTTGCATTATATTTTTATTGAATAAGTATTAAAAATTTGTCTCATTAATGTTATTGTCTCCTTTATTTCTTTTGGTAAAATCTTATACTCGATTGTTTGGATATAATATTTTAAAATAATAAAGTATCTAGTTTGTATAAATATCTATTTTAGTTGGCGCAATTTAATGATATCATTACTTTTGTAGAAAAGATAAAAATGTTTTTTCTTTTAATAAAATATATTCAAATAATTAAATTATATAATTCTCGATTGGATGGCGCTTATACTTGGCGTCTTTTTTACCCTTTTTTTAAAAGAGGTTATTTTTTAAGGTGATATCACAAATTTTGTAGTAAATATTTCATAATATTCTACTTCTATGGCGACGGTCCCGATAATCTCGGTGATATTCGAGGTACTGGAGTCGATCTCCTTGATCGCTATTTCATTCTACGGTGATTCGGACAACGACACGGCCTCGGTCCCGTTGCCGCTGTCCGAGCCGCCGTCACTTGCTGGGGCACGCTCCTAAGACCACTGGTGACCGTTATCGCCGTCGTCGTCGTCGCCGTAACACTTATCCTTTGTAACGCCTTATCCTTTAATCTCTATCATTCCCCTAAAGATTAATGTTTAGATTTACATTCGCATATTGATCGCGCTTCTACTCACGTGGTCTTTTGCCGCGCTAGAGACGCTTGCGAGCGCCACATGGCGTCAGATTTCGCAGTGACGATTGACATTGTGTCAGAAAGGATATAACATTTTATATCAAAAACTAATAAAACAATTAGTTTGTATAAATATTCATTGTTATATTTGGCACAATTTGTTAATATCACTACTTTTGACAACGCTGTTCAAGGTCACACTGATATTGCAATGTAATGCGTTACAAAATTACATTTTTCGAAATATTTCGGGGTCCCGGTATTTTTTCCTCGCGCTTGTAACGCGAGCACCACGTTACGTCAAAAAATCAAAAAGTACATTATCCCCACCACTTTTTGGTTGACGACGATGACGACGACGACGACGACGTTTCTTAAAGTGATGAAAAATCGGGAAAATCCGAAATCCTATATTTGGCGTCGCAATATCTCCACTTATAGAGCACGTAGGAGAAAAATAAAACCACTTTTATTATGCAAATCGAATCCAAGCTATCGATTGAGACCACTCAGAAGTTCGCTGGATCAACCATTGTTGAGATCCAAAAATCTGAGGGCCCGTCATGCCCATTCTACACCTAGGGATGATCCTACTTGTGGCTCATCCGATACTCCCTTCTATACCTAAAGCTAATCCTACTTGCAGCTTATCCGAGGGAGTAGTATAAAGTGTAAAAGGGTACACTGTAGTTGTACTTTGGTACGATTGGAAACCAACCAAAGTGTAAATCTTTTACACTTTATACTACTCCCTCGGATAAGCTGCAAGTAGGATTAGCTTTAGGTATAGAAGGGA
>NW_011967221.1:1412362-1423499 GCF_000949405.1 Vollenhovia emeryi
ATCCTACTTGCAGCTTATCCGAGGGAGTAGTATAAAGTGTAAAAGGGTACACTGTAGTTGTACTTTGGTACGATTGGAAACCAACCAAAGTGTAAATCTTTTACACTTTATACTACTCCCTCGGATAAGCTGCAAGTAGGATTAGCTTTAGGTATAGAAGGGAGTATCGGATGAGCCACAAGTAGGATCATCCCTAGGTGTAGAATGGGCATCAACTCGCGCACTCGCGTAAACTACACGGTCGGTCTCGCGCGCGCGTTCTAGCTACGCTATACTTGACGCGAGACACTACCGTGTCTCGTGATACATGTTATATTACTTTTGTGTCATTGAGTGGAAAATTATAATACTGACATCATATAACTATTGGTGTTTGCTGGATCTTTATTTTTCTTTTAATAATATTATCTTTCTTATCAATGTTTATAGATTTTATCCATTTTTTCCCAGTTGGCTATAGTTGCGGTCGGTAATTCACCTCTTATGGTAAAAGGTGTTGGGACAGCCTTTACGACTCACCCTGTATACAGAGTGTCTGACGCAAGAGGGTCCCTACGAAACAGAGATTGGGCCAGACTAACAATAAGATGAAAAGTCATGTATTTCACAAAATTCACATCAGTTATTGAATAATTTATTGAAACGTTTGAGCGAAAAGGCGCTTGGAAAGCGGTAGGCCGGGATCGGAAGGCATGCGAGGAACGGGCGTCAGTGGTAAGCGACACCGGACGTAAACATATTGCTCACTATTCTTTTCCGGCGCGGAGTTACGTCGCGCATCGCTCCACTTCTCGTTCACCGTTGCTAGGAGATCTGGTATACAGACATGCATCTGACATGCCTTCCGAGTCCGGTCTACCGCTCTCTACGCGCTCATTCGCTCAGACGTTTCAATAAATTATTCGATAACTATTGCGAATTTTGTAAAATGGCACACGACTTTTTTTCTTAGTTTGACATAATCTACCACCATTTTTCGTAAGGGCCCTCTTGTGTCAGTCACTCTGTATATAAAACATGTGTATGTTTTTGGTAATAGAATGAAACATTTAATAAAATGTTTGTGCTTTTGGATACATTTTTCATATGATTCGTGGGAAATAAGCATATGCATAAAGCAAATGCATATGGAAATGGACCAATTCCTTATGCATATTGCTTATGCACTTATGCAATAGTGTGTGCCCCCCGTATCTCCCTTGAGGATCTTTAATGCGCACTAGTGCAAGTCATGACGCAAAAATACCAGGTGTAACATTCTCGTGGATGCGCACTCGTGACCAATCAGAAATTTGCTCCAATCTTCAAACTGCAAATTATTGCGGTTGAATACAGCAAGAACCAATGAACAATTTGCTCCAAAAATTGGTTACACGCGCAATGTTTCACCGTGCATTTTTACATCGTGGTGCAAGTAACCGAATTCGCTATTACATTCCCTACATCTTGACCCTTCTTTTTTTATTTATTTCCCCCACTAAATATGCATATATCTCTTTTGAAGTACAAGAGATGTAAGATATAGAGAGTTTGTTCCTTTTGCATTACAAGTATGGTTGCACTATTTGCGCTTTAATTTTCTCCTTCTTCGCGATTTTCCATTTTTAAGTTCGTTTCAAGTGTAGTATGGTACAGGTTGAACGAACTCCATGATACCACTGATTGAAAAAAAAAATGGTTGAAGAATTGAACGGACACAGAACTAACAAGCGCGCGGTTCAACACGTACGTTAGAACCTCGAGTATGAAAGAGGGAATCCTCATTGTTCCCGAGAAAAGGACAGAAGGCATTCACTCATCCATGTGAAAGAAAGCACTGGGAATAGCAGGAGCGTACCTAAAGCTAAGCGCCAGCCGACCCTCGAGATATCTGATGGCGGAGTTGACGAAGGTGGCGGGTAAGGCAATGGCGAACCATCGCGCGAGCATCAAGCCGAAGCCGTGTAAATCGCGCAAGACTATCCTCTTCACGATCTGGCCCTCCAGTTCGGCCACATACACTGACAGGAAGGTTCTCGTCAATAACGTCAGCGTGGCGCATGCCAACAGACCCATCTCCCGAGTACGCCATCCCGGTACCATGATCTTCAGCAACATCATCAACTGCCGGAAAAAATCGCGATCCAATCCGACTGATAATCTTTGTTTCCCTCCGCCACTTCCGACGGAGTTGTCACCGGGGGAATTGTCTCGGGATACGGCATTGTTCCCGTTGCGCCTGGCGTGACACTGGTTGCTCTTCTTGCGAATGGATTGTTTGAGGCGAGCGAGGATGTGCGGGTAGGTGAGTTTGAGGAGATAGAGCGCCGTGGCCGCGCCGGCGACGCCGCACGTCATCGTCTCCTGCCGTACGCCGTAGCGCGCGGACGCGCCGTCGATCAGCTTCGAGAACACCGACGACATTCCTCGTGCACGTGTCCTCGTCGTCGGGCGGAAATGGGCAAATTAGCGAATCCTAATGGCGCGCATCCCGCGCTACCACGAAAGTTACGACGGCGACGGCGATAACAACGCATCTACGACTCGACTCCACTTGGCTGCGTTTCGCGCTGCGGTCCACGCTACTTTAGACCTCGCGAGGGAGAGCGCTCGTCTCGATTCTGCACACGCGGTTACGTGAACGCGCGCACGCGTGACTGCTCGACCCAGCCATCAGCTGGCAACTAACTCCGCTTACTCTCGCGCGATCGGCGATACGCCGTGATGGAGAGCCCACGTCATGTCCCCGCGACTAGCTTCGTTCCCGGCGCGTGGCCCTCTCCACGACTGTCTTCGGATGTCGTTTCGTTATTAGCGCTTTGTGTTATTAAATCAGTTGAACTCTCCCATTCGCTTGATGACACGTAATCGATCGTTTCGATTTAAATAAAACGATTTATGAATCAGCACAAGTGAGACAAGATTGTAAATTTTTAGCGACAAATTGCAAAACTTTTCAGAAGGTATGATTTCTTTTGTATAATATTATTAAGCAACAAATCTTCTAAAATATGTAAATTAAATTTTCGATAATATACAAACACAAAAATGAGCAACGAAAGTATAACGTGATTATTGTTATATGAGCCACAAAATTAACTACATATATTCCGTTATGATTACAATTAAAAAATAATTGATAACCAATTAATATATGATAATCATGTCATCATCAGTGTATTATAGAATTTTTTAATATTAAACGTTACGTGTACTTACATAACAATGTTTTTGCGGTATGTCATATAAAAGTCTTCATATCGAAATTTAATATCCAAATGACGAATAGCAGAAAGTTGAAACGGAGTTCTGAGGGATAATCCAAAAGTAAAATTTCATCAAAAAGTATCGGACCTCCCCTAATACTTTCAGTTAAAACGCATTTTGGAGAAAATGTCCAATAGCAAAATTGTATGGTTTCAAGCGGGGAGTAAGATGATGACCTTGACATTGACCCTGACACCGTGTAATAATACTTAATACTTAAAGTGAACTTTTCTGTTCACTTTAACCTAGTTTAACTCGCTCTACTTATCAACGAATGGTGTTATTTATATATTATCAAACATCCTGTTTTTATTATGTTATGTCTAAAATAATGAGATAAAGCTATTAATATAAGCAAAACACATGATTGTTTTCAGATAAATGTGCGCGGAATAATGAGACGCGGAATATGATTACCGAAAATTAAATAATATTTTACAAGATATTTTACATTTTGTGTCAAAAAATTGTTAACTTCAAACCTTTATAACTCAAAAAGTACACAATGAAAAGTGTTTTATTACAGTGTTTTGGAAAGCTCTCGAGATAAGCTATAAGAATATACAATAAAAAGTAGGGGATTTCATTTAAAAAATTTAAGTTGACCTTGAAAAGACCTTGAAAAACGTGGTCAAGGTCAAAGTCACGGTCATCATCTTATTCCCCGCTTGAAGCCATGCAACTTTGCTATTGGACATTTTCTCCAAAATGCATTCTAACTGAAAATATTAAGGGGGTCCGATACTTTTCAATGACCCTGTATATGTATAGCTATGTCATCTCTTGTGGGCAGATAGACCGGAATAGTTACATTGGTAGAATAGATTTTTTTACTGTTTTGTGAATTGTTTCAACAATTAATTAATAAATTGAAATTAATAAAAAATTGTGAATGAGTGTTATTCAGCGTCAAGAGATAGCGTTACGCATTATTGCAAAAACGCACTCTTTCCAATGTCTTGCAACGCGCATAGCGATGCCACAATATTTGACATTGCCTCTTCTTCGCTGCGTGCTTATATTTGCCGCTGAATCACACGGATACATGCTCATTCGTAGATCTTTGTTAATTTTTTTTCTGTAATTATTAAGAAAATCACAAAAGAATATAGAACTTTTCTGTTCACTTTAATCTGGTTTAACTCGCTCTACTTATCTACGAACGATGTTATTTCTATATTATCAAACATCCTGTGTTTATTATTTTATGTCTAAAATAATGAGATAAAGCTATTAATATAAGCAAAACACATGATTGTTTTCAGATAAAGGTGCATATTATTATTAGAAATTACAACTCTTTCCTAAATTATAATTATGAATTTTCTTCATATCATATATACAAAAATTAATTTAAATAATATTCTGTGCGCAAAATACTACAATTAAAAAATTATCTTTTTAAAAGTTATTCAGTATCTTCTAACGTATTTCATCTTGATCAAATTTATTCGTGATATGGAATAATCTGCAGCACGACACTTGTTAAAACATACGTTCTCACGATGTTATACGCTGTCTGACAGCTACTTTCACAATACGAAATAAACAGCGAGACCTAACTAGCGCTACAGAAAAGCGACAAAAACCATAAATCTTTTATATACCTTTTTTTAAAAGGTGGTTATTATTGTTAATGATGTGGTATAGTAGTTGTATTTAGTTATGAATAATTATAGTTATAACTGCAACTGTTCACTATAAAAGAATGTGCTAATGAAAAGTGACAAATTCACCGCGATAAAAAACAAATGGGGAATAATATTATTAAACAGAGGGCTATTGTATATACTTGTGTGTTTAATGTTTTGCTTATTGTTAGTAAAATGTCATTAATAATGCATATGTGCTAATTGTGTCAATTACACGCTTAATTAAATAATTTGCATTGTTTTACATTTCTTTGTCTCGACATAAGAAATTAGTAATAATAATAATAATCATTGATTTTGTTTATTTATATTAATTTATATTACTTTCGTTATTTGTAAATTAAACATCTATTTAGATGTGTGCGTACACTGACAAAATATTTTTTTAAACTAAGTAAATAGATTTAAATTGGAAGATTCTTAAAGGTCGCCAGAAGTAATTAAAAAAGTGCTCATGTTTTTAAATAGATTTACTTAGAATTATTTTTTTTACTGACCTTTGTAATTGGATTTGCGTGGCATTAACTTTTTTGTCGAGGTATTTTTATAGGTATCTCAATTTTAGAAAGTGTCTCTAATAGTTGTTTAATTTAATTGTAAGACACATTAAAAATTTTTAATTATCAAAATTGAAAATCTTTTAGTTGTATAACTTTAATATATAAAAACTAATTGATTTAAAAATGTATTCTAATGGACCGACTTACTGACCAACAATAAGAATTTTAATAAAAGCTTTAAATTTATTATGTTATTTCGACTATTTTTTGACATGTAAAATTAATACACCTATGTCTTATATAATCAGTTTACTTTGATAAACGTCGATATATGCACTTATTGTGACAAAACAACGTCAACAACATTCTTAAGGTCTATGTCTTATATAATAAGTTTACTTTGATAAATGCCGATATATGCACTTATTGTGACAAAACAACGTCAAGAACATTTTTAAGGAGAATCTACCTAGACAGCATAAATATCCAGAAAATTTTCTAAATAATATTTAATAATAATATTTAATAACTAAAAAATATAGGTGGGGTCCCGTTTGCCGACATTCCCGATTGCCAACAGCTTCGTTTGCCCACAACTTTTTGCGGACAGCTTCAGTTGCTGACATTTCCGATTGCCTACAAACCGATTGCCCACAAGCAGTATTGTGCACATGTAATACAAAAGTACGTTTACGCACATGGTCTTATTACGCACAAAAACATTGCGCACGTGACATTATTGCACACATGCAGATTGCACACATGACATTATTGCGAACAGACGCATTGCACACAAACACGTTGAACACATGGCCATATTGCACACATAAAATAAAGAAAATGTTTACCCTTTGCACACACGACTTCGTTGTGTTTCGAAAATAATTAACAGATTTATTTTAAATAATTAATGATAATTTTGCGATGTCCTGTATTAGTTATGCTGTGAAACAAAATGGTATGCAACACGCGCTAATGTTAGAATCATGTTTGTGCATATACATATACGAACTGGTTATACGCACACAGAAAAAAATTGCTATTGAATTAAGCAAAATAAAGTTGTGTGAATTAAATGTTAATGTCACGGGTTGCCACAAACATAAATAATTCACAACATCAATGATTTTTATTGACCGTATCTGGCAATTAAAATTCTTATTGCGAAAAATATTACCCCAACCAGGATCCAAACCTGGGACCTCCCTCAATCCGTGACGGGCGTCTTACCAGCTCGACCACTGGGGCTGTGATAATACTATTCGCAATAACACATATTAGTTAAGATGTTGTTTACGCGTCTATTTCGACTTTTCAGAACAGTGCGTCGATACGGGTTGTCGACCATACACTGAACTGTCGATACGCGATTTTTTTAATTTTCCCTTTCCCCTGCCCTCCCCCCGATCCCATTTCCCCCTATTACGGAGGAACACCATGTTTTGAGGTCAGTTATTTTTCGCAATCTGATGTTTTTCATTTATTAATACTAATGTTGTTTCAACGATTTTATTTCAATTACACTGATCTTGTTGATACGACATCTTTTTTTTCGTATTTCATATTTGCAGAAAAAAAAACAAAAACGTTTACAAGTTAGATTGCTAAATACACAATTGATAGATTCAGCAATAAGGATTTAAGCAAGTTACTTTTGTTACTACTTTGTTCGTGTTTTTCCCATATAATTATGTTCGTAAATAATATGGTACTATCTTGATGTAGTTACTACATATGCAGAGTATTTATTTTTCAGACAAATTTTCAGAGATTGTCGAGGGCATCATAAGAATCATTTTTTTGCAAATGAACCTAGGATTGTGAACGTGCTACAGCATATGGGGCAACATGTCTTTATTGGCTAGATCATTTATAAAATTTATATTTTCTGAGATATTTCGAGGTCTCGACCTTTTTCGAATACTGTAGCGATGTAATAATATGCGTCAGACCCGAGATTTATTCATCACGTGGGCGCGCGCATATATGTATGTACAATATATGTATATGTATGACTAACGAAATAATTTAAGAATAAATGGTATGCTGTTGTAAATGTACATGTTGTAATTAATATTTTCCAAACTTAAGCTTCAAAATTTTATGCATTTATATTATTTCTTACATAACTATAAACATATTCTGTTCTATTATAACTTTGATATAAAAGTATTTCTGAATTGTGGCGATAGAACCTTGAAATATGAATGTATTGTAAAAAAATATTAATGCTAATTCTATGTATTAATATATTCAAACATGGTATTTTATTTAAATAATAATTTTATGACAGTTGAATAGCGAATCTACTTAGTTTGATGTAGTCAAGTACATGAAATATGACATAAAATTGTGCATGTGTATATAAAATCTTTTTTCAAAGAAATTAAATGTTGGATACATTGCTCTTTGTAAGATTTTGCGTGGCAGAACGTACTTTCTGCGAAGATTTCATACTTCGCCGGCTATATTCGACCAGTATTACTCTCACTTTCGAAGAAAGTAGCTTGTAGGTAGAAAATGACCGTACATAAATAATGCGCAACGTGAAGAACAGAAATTTTCATCAAATATGGATTTTTATTTTACCTAATTTTCTTTAAGACAAATTATGAAAAGAAGATGAAAACTATTTTATGTTTGCGAAGTCATTTATATAAATTGACACATTACATTACGTAGTTCATATAAACGATCATTGTAATTTTTCGACGAAACAAAATAATATATAAAATATTTTGACAATAAATATTTATTACGATTTTACAATAACATTCCTAATTACATGAGGATCTTTTCTCTTTCTTCTTGAGTAAATGTAATGTCGAGAGAATATGATCTCTGGGTCTTTGGATAATTACGTAATATAATTTTATAATTTTATAATTTTTAAAATTTAATTTTTATAATTTAATAATTTTTTAAATTTAATTTTTATAATTTAATAATTTTTATAATTTTAGAAAAACATAAGTCCTTAGCTTAAGTTTTTTACAATAACTCATTAATTATATTAATTTATATATGGCTTATACCTACTGACCATGGATTTTATATTGTAATTATAACTTATATTGATGTAATTTAATTTTCTGCACTGATGAAGGCTCGGTGACCGGCCGAAATGTTCGCTATAAATATACTCTAAATATTATACTTGTATATACTTTACAATTTGATTTTCACCTACTATTGCTCGTGATTATTATTGCTCTGTTGTTGTTCATTCGTAATATAATTATTTCTGCAATTCATAATGCAGAAAATTGAATTCTTGAGAAATCGCGTAATTATTGAACTGGCGCACCACAGAAATGTGATTTTGAAAGCAACTGAAATTATGCTGTAATGGAAAGTCACGCGATCTCAAGTCATGTACGAAAGAGATGAATTTTGCTATAACTGACCCTCCTTTTTCATGTTTATTATACATTTATATTCATTTTAAATGATTTCTGCAGAATGTCCCCAATTTAAGTGTTTATTTGAATTAACACGTACGGGTATAAAGAATTGCACGACTTTTAAGATATTTGCGATTTAAACAAAAGATTGTGACAAAAACACTTAGGTATTTGTTTTACACAAGCTACAACTTCTAATCTAAAAATATCAGAAATCCCTTTTTCATGAAAAAAAACTGAAGCCCATTTGAAATTTTTTAATGATAAACATTATAAAAAATGATTAATAAATGCTTATATAGAAAAAGAGACACTTATTCACAACTTTTAACCGTTTATTTGTTATTAAGAAGTATAGTTTTTATTTGGAATAAACAATATATGGTAAATCTATTACAAAACATATAAATAAATAAAAATTTACAATATTTTTATATTATGTGAAATATACAATATTTTTATTTTTACAATATTATTTTGTTACTTTTTCTGTTAATAATGAGTCATTTATCGTGAATTTAATAGTCATCTTGGCACAAACAAACCAGTAATGAATAAATTATTGCATGCACGCATCAAGTAATGAATAAATTATCGCATGCACGGTCGGTGTTTCAATAACCAAGCAAGAATTACTCACAATCAGTTCTTCACCGACTTATTGTTAGTTAATCTTTCTTTAGTTATTGAATAGCATTGATTCACACATACGCACACGCGCGCGCGCGCATACATACACACACACACAAAGATGTAATACATATTGCATTCACAATCTTTACTATATGTATACTGTATTTTTTGCTGCTACTTAATGTTTTATAAAAGTCTTTAAAAAAATTGTCAAAAAATTGCATAAAAATATTAGATAGCTACAATATCTACAATATAATAATAATACATTATAACAATAAATATTATAACATAATTAGTAATTATATTTTTTATAATTATAGTATAATGCATGCTTCTTGTGAAATTTTAAGTGGTTTCAATGAAGTTAAAGTTAATATACTTAAATAATATCTATTGGAGTAGTCGGCGAGTCTTAAGTACGTGAGCCAAATCAAAATTTAGTAAATTTGATTGTTAGGGATGTAAACTCGTTATTTTTAACTTTAATCTTGGCAACAAGTACTAGAAAATAGATTTCTATTTTCGATTGCCATAGCTTGCTTTATTTAAAATTAAAATATCGTTCAAATTTTTAAAAATTACCGGGTAAAAATGTTAGAAATTAACAATAATTTCCAATTTATAAAAATTGAAAGAATAAGTTTTCTACGAATTAAATTTCTGGGTATTTTGAAATGCACTCTAAATGGAAGTATAACTTTAACTTTAAAAAATAAAATTTGTTATTTATGAAAATCTTTCTTTGTTTTTAAATCTTGCTTATTAGAAACTTGGATTTTAGGTGATAAAGAAAGCAAGAGAGATTTGTAAAAATTATTTTGTACAAAGTGTATATGTATTTTTTATCTATTTTTAGTTTTAAAAAGTGTACATATATAAATTTCTAAATTTGCATAGATTTTTAGATAATTATAAAAACAGTTTTTTAGCGATTATTTGTCAAGAAGAATTTTAAAGTAGTCTTTGTATAATATCATGATATTCGGAGCATCTTCGAGTAGGTCGAAGTCTATCTGTTATCTTCAAAGATTAGATATCGCACGTCATTCTCTTCATTATCATTCTGATAATTAAACGTCATTACATCTGTATTGTCATTTAAACGTTCATTGAAGTTCTTTTATGTACCTTTTGTTCTGTATCGAGATGTATTGATTATCTTTACATTATTTGCAAACTAGTTTTTTGCATAGCCATATACAGGGTGTACCGCAACTCGTGACCGAAATTTTAATAGCGTATTTCTGAGCAAAAAGTAAGACGAAAATCCTAATACAAAAATGTCGAGGCTATAATACTTTTCAAATGGGAAGCATTTATAATAGACAAATCAGGTAGTCTAAAGTTCACGCGTTCAGGGACGGTACATTGCACAGTGATAAAGGTACTCTTGCATCTTTGCCGATATACCTCAAAAAATTTTAGTGATTATATGTACAATGATGCTGATGTTATTGATTGAGTCATATTTAAACATGAAAAAATAAAAAAATAATAAATTAAAAATAATAAATATGAGAAGTTGTCCACATGAGAAGTTGTCAACTTATGAAATGTCACAGACAATTTATATGGTAAATATATTTTCTTCAATATCATAACATAAAAGAATATATTTATCGCAATCCGATAAATGATCGGGAGGAATTAGAAGGGCGGATTGTAGAAGCAGTTGCTTCCATTACTCCTGAAATGATTT
>NW_011967221.1:1425653-1429547 GCF_000949405.1 Vollenhovia emeryi
CCCTGTATGTCTAAGCGTACTGGACAGTTTTCATTTTAAGAAATAATAAATACTTATTATAATTATAATATTATAATAAACTAGGTAATGCAAAATATAGCTTAAAAAAAGGTATGTTTAATGATATCGAAGTTAATAATGGCAAATTGATTCATTATTTTATAATAATAAAATTTTTCAATTGTTAAATTTAACTATAACAGAAGCTTATTAAACATCTATTAACACATGTTCATACTGTACGCCCTTAAGAGGATTCTTCATTTTGATTTCATGAATTTAATGTGACGAAAGGTTATAACTACAAAAAAGTAATTTTGTCGGTAATACAGACGGCTAAAGGATTTTCTTAACGAAATCAACCAAAAATTTTTAATTTGTTGTATATATTTCAATTTTCCGAAGAAATGATCTTCCAATTGTTATTTCATCTCATTGTAGGTACCGCTAGATTTTTATTAGGATACTTTTTATTAAGTATATAAGAAAAATAACAAGTAATTGAGGAATTTCAGATCAATTGTGCAACATTAACTGTTTTTTAAGTTTTTATTAGCCCATTGTTGTGGACTGGTGGTAGATCAGAAAATTTGTATTGTTTTTCGCAATACTTGTAACATCGATTTTATATCGTATATTTAAAAAAAATAGCAGAAGCGCATGGAGAAATCGTGCACTTCTGATCTTCAAGAAATTATGTGTACGTTGTAATTAAATATTTATTCCATTTATTTAATGATTAATTATAATGTTACTAAATCTTCGAAATTTGATGTCTTGCACTCAACGATCCAGTACATCGTCGAAAATAAGTTTAACGAGCAAAGAGATGTGGTGGGAGATGCGGCAGATCTCGAGATCAGAAGAAACGTCGGGGAAAGCGGAAGCGAGAAAGTAAGAGTTTGTAGCCGTAAGCTGATTTCTGCAACCGTCACTTTCGTTCTCCGTTCGCAATCAATTCCACAATTCAAAGTCTATTCGAGTTTGTTTATCACACTATTTGAATTAAATGGGAGAAAAAACAAGCTGCTTATTTCGTCGAAGATGAGTAGCACATTTATTGTTATCAGTTGCTTCGAGTACTGACGTAGTAGATAATTATATCTTTTTGTGCTCCAAGTCGAGGATGGTCAACGTTTAAACCGAGTCTCTTGAAATGAGTCCATTAGATTACTTTGATCAGAATATGTTTTTGTAGAATCTACAGGAAGTATATGTTCACACGATAGTATTAAATTTTTTTTATTCTTGGGAAAAATTTTTAATATACTAAGTGTCAAAAAAGTCTGGACACGGTCGAATATTTCGATAAAGACGAATTTTACTAAAAAAGGTTTCTAAAAAAAGTTATTTGGTTCCGAGGGGGACATAAGATGGTGTCATTAATTTGACCTTGAATAGTTGTTTGAAGATCACGTGAAGGTTACCTTCAATTTTTTTAATGGAAGCCCCTACTGTTTATTATACGATCTTGTTCTACTAATTAATATGAACAACTTTTGTCTGAAACATTTTTTGATTTGCGTAATACTTTTTAAGATATTCAAGAAAAAATTGATAACTTTTTCAATATTTAGCTTATGACATCTCGATAATTGTTTGTCGGAGGGAAAAGTAGTACAGGTGAAAAAGTTAGTGCATTAACACTATCGACGCGCGACTCACGGACAGGTTTCCGTTCAACCGTAATGTATGATTGGCCTGTTTTGAACCTTTTTACCTAAAAAAAACTACTGCTCGGAACGAAAAATGGCAAATAACTTTTTAATTTATTTTTTCGACGACTTTCTTGCTATGGTATTTTGATTCGCGAATTTCAGGACACCCTGTATACACAAATTATAATTTTAATAATTTGTTATTATAAAACAATATCTTTTTATATTATTATAATAAAATTTTATTATTATAATAAAAAACAACACCTTATATTTGTAATATATCCCCTTCTTAAACTAATTTTTTTTTAAATATTGCGTCAATGAACTGATGATATAAATTTTATTTATTTTTACTACTATTTACCTCACTTATTATAATATTTATCTTTCCTTTCAACTTTTTCTTTTTATATTTATAATATATGTTACAATCGATATGAAGAGTGTAATAATATGATCTTTTACATATTACACACTACTTCCTGTGAAAACTATATTTATTTGTATTATTATGTTGATTTCACTATTAGACAATTGTCTTACATAAACTGTTCTAGACCTTTCTCCTTGTTTTCTTCTTTTACGAGAGAAAATAATATATACTCTCGAGCAATAATAATCGCACAAAGTGCAACACGTGTTCAAGGAATGTCACGCAATACTTTTAACCTCTTTTTACATAATGTTTTTTATCCAATGTAAACTTTACTGATAAAAGTAATTCTTGTCTATTCAACGACCTAAAGTTAGTAATAAATCGTACATACTGTGTACAAAAATATCCATTTTTATGTTATATGAAATAATGTTTTTTTTCTATCATATTGCAATAATATAATTATTGTAAAAAATAAAAAAGGCAAAGAGAATACAAATCTTTCATTACTTATCACTATGAGATTTATAATTATTTAATACATACTACAGATTAGAAGATCACAGCATATTTTATAATAAATATTGTTACATATGTATAAATATGTCTATTCCGTATTTACAAGACGTATGTATACATTTTTGTACATAATGATTTAAAAGCAATGATTTCGCGATTTTAGTTATATCTTTGTTGAATATAAGGATGAAAAATATGAAAAATCAGTATCAATAATTCAACTATTGCATCTAAAAAAAAATAAAAATCTTTCATTCCACATAACATTCAATTGGAGCGTTTTGTAAATTAACGATTTGTAGAACTATTATATCACTTTAGCTTTCTCTTCCGCAATTTAGCTTGTTCCTCTATGACGTTTATTTTACAAGTAACTAACAATAATTTCGACGATTTTTATTTGAAAGAAACATGTCTGATGTTGCACGAAGTAGCTCAGCAAATGTTAATAAGAATTTTCTTCATTCTCCTACGCCAATAAAAAAGAACGAATCTTCTTCAGTAAACATTAAAATAACTGCTAGTTGTAATATACAAATAATCTTAACTGAAATAAATAATATGATAATAAAAAATATTTTTTATATTTATATGAACATTATTATTAATTATTAAGTAATATTTATAAAACAATTTTATTATATCTATTGTATAACTTAAATAATAAATAATATTACTCGTTCTATGTATTACATAATATCTGGTTGCTTTTATGTGTTTTACCTCGCTTTTACCTTGCTCTTAATATTACTTCATAACTTGTTACTGAACTTTTACTTTTTAATTTATTAAAAGTCGTAGATCTCAGGTACATTATGCAAAAGGAGACATATAAAAATATTCCTGAATATAAATTCTAATAGCGTTCACCTGTACAATTTAATTCTTATATAATTTTTAAATATCAGTAATGCATTTTTCAAATATTTATTTTACAGATATTTGTTTTTTAAGCATGAGCTTAAACAAATTACAAAGTCATCTCTAGTGAGAGATTGAAGACATAGCATTTCGTGAATTAGAGTTTAATCCGTCACCCGTTAGTGTTTCTGATGTGTCAGTAGTTCCATCGAGCGTCATCAGTGTTGCCTTGACATTCCTCTCAGCTTGACCCCTGTTTTTCGAACCTGCGGTTCAGAGAAGCCACGGTTGGCGATATATAAATATCGCACTAAAATTTATTTAAGGATCGCGAGATTGCCCGAGAAGAGGATAGAATGGGTGTTCAGAGATCTACATACGATATAATTATACAATATTAAATATTTATGATATCATTTATGATTATTCTAAAATTATTTGGTGACGAATATACAATAAAGTTATGTTTAATTTATA
>NW_011967221.1:1434064-1443221 GCF_000949405.1 Vollenhovia emeryi
ATAAATGCCTTACGTAAAAAACAAGAAACAAGAAATTTATGAATAATAAAACAAGATTTTATTAAAAAATTAGTACCTCTTTCTTTCTCGGCCTTTCTCTCTCTCTCTCTCTCTCTCTCTCTCTCTCTCTCTCTCTCTCTCTCTCTCTTTCTCTGCCTCTAAATTTATTAAGATAAGCACAAAACTTTACATTATTGTCAATTATAAAATTATATTATCGACTTGTAATGATTCCAGTTGATGTTCAACAACTGTGAAGAAATTCGAGACTTTTTTTACAGATTACTATCGAGAATTTATTACAGAATGCCGAAAACACACTTGGTTTCAAAATTTCTGCATGTTGTAACAGCCACAATAAAGATTTGATATATGGTCTGGCTTACTGTGAAATTCAACTGGTTTATATCATATCACAAGATCGCGTCCCATATATTTCATTTCGTACGAAAGTAAAGTATGATTAGCAAATTACATAATCTACGATCAAGATCTTGATTTTAATACATTTGAAAAATGTATAATCTAAAATATTATATCTAGTTATACATATACAGTACCGGCGTTAGGGTGGAGCGCGGTTGGGCGATCGCCCAGGGCGCCAAATCTGTAGGGGCGCCGCTGCCTGGTTTCACCTAGTTTGAGAGTGAGAGAGATTCCCTAAAATATAAAAACAAAATGGGGTTCGTCGTTCGATATTATTACTCTGTCTTTTCTTTTGTAAGAATTTCGAGCCCTTGAATTTGAATGGGTGCCACGATAATCTTGCTCAGGGCGCCAATGTTGCTAAAACCGGCACTGTACATATATGTATATATATATATTTATATTTCATTATATTAAAACAATTTGTTGCAAAGAGAGATAATAAAGAGATGATAATAAAGTGAATAATAAAATAGATTATTATTAAATTCTTTATTTAGATATGTAATGTAGGGGCGCCGCTGCCCCTGTAGGTAAATGTAGGTTCAGAAATTGCTTATTTTTACTCTGTTAAGGAATATTTGAGTGAAGCAGATTTTCAGAAAAAAATGTATTATTTTATAAGCTTTATTATCAACTTTAATTTCCAATTTTATTTAAAGAATAACTAATTATTGTGCTTCTGATATCATACTGTATAAATTATAATTAACAACTAATCTAATCACTGAGAGTTCAACAAAATTATTTTTTTTATATAAAAATATATTGTATTCCTCTAAATATAACTATACGTCTCTAAATATAACTATACCTTTCTTTTAAACAATCGTACCTTATATACATTTTCTCTTAGCTTCTTCTTTAATACAAAATATCATATTTATTGAAAGTTATTGGCTGGCTTGTCAATAAGTTGGCGAACAGGCACGTTCAACGTGGAATGGGTGATGTCGGGTAAAATTATCGTTGCTGCGTAGCAATCTCGATGGCAGTCCTCGCTCAGACATTCTAATATCAAAAGTGTGAAAGTGACTTGGCGAAGATTAATGAATTAGGTCAAATTTTATTATTAGACTAATAGTACAACATAATTTAATTACATAAATAAAACTTAGACTAATAAAAGTAAAATAAAACTAAGTTAAAAATTAACAACATTAACAAGCATTTTGTAATTGTTAAAAATGAAATTGTTATAACAAATAATTGCAAGTCAAATTTTAAGTAAAATTTAATGAAAATTGTGATTTTTATTTACAAATTCTATTTTTAAGTTTCACTTTAGTAAAATTCTTAGAATTAAAAATGATATATAATTACCTCAATCTATTAAAAATTTATTGAAATTTTAAATAAAACTCACTCCTCCAATTCCATTTCTTTGAGGTGAACCGGTGATTTGAATGGGGTACCGTCATGTGGGTACGAAGGTAAGGCTTCCAATATTCTTGGAGGAGGTTTCTTTGTGTTATTGATGAAAGAGTTATAGCTAGGTCGGTTAGGTTGCTCATCGTAGACCCAGCCACCGCGTATTGCCGATCTGCGCTGATTCGGGCTGTAATTGCTTTCGCCGAACATCGGCGCGCTACTTTGTAAGTTCAGCGCGTTTAGCTGCAGATAGCCGCTGCCACCTGCGATCGGTCCCGAGTCTTCGGAGCCTCCTGATCTACTCAGTCGATTTCCCGGCTCTACAACATACGCACATTTAATCGTAACAACAGTTTTTTTTTAAGTTTAACAGTCTATACAGAGTGAATCAGAGTGGTTCTACTAACATTTTACCATAGGAGATAGATTGCCAAGCGCAACTCTAGCAAATCCTGGAAAAAAATAGAAAAATCTCGTTATGTATGTTTCCATTATATAATATCTAATTATATTTCTTGAGATACAATTAGATATAACACATGACGGAAACATACATAACGAGATTTTTCCATTTTTTTTCCAGAATTTGTTACAGTTGCGGTCGGTAATCCATCTCCTATGGTAAAAAGTTTGTACAACCACTCCGATTCACCCGTATATTATAATTGTAAATTTCTGATTGTGCTGTCATCAGTTACAATGACCAGTTATCCATCAGTTAGTTATCAGTTTTTTTTTATCAGTTTCGACGGCATTTTTTTCAAGAGTATCGATTTCCACGCGCTCATTCGCTCAGACGTTTCAATGAATTGTTCGATAATTATTGCGAATTTTGTAAAATGGTACACGATTTTTCTTCTTAGTCTGATACTCTGATCCAATCTACCACCATTTTTTGTAAAGATACCCTTGCGTCAGACATCCTGTATACACATAATATGAACATATAATGCACACTTGTGTGCGCATATGATAATCTTACCGAAAGTCTTTGCTTCCCTTGCGTGTGCTAGAAGAGTATCGACTCTTCTTCTCCGAAAATAAGTGTTTACGACATTCCAACCCTTTTTCCTCTGCATATCTCGTCTATCATCTTCTTCGTTATCGTTATCTTGACCACTGTCATTCTCGTCATTGCTACTATTATTGCTATTGTTATTGTGATCCGCCTTGGAGGAAATACCGCTGAGGTGAAGAATATCTGTCCGCGCTGTGGAGGCGGCTGGAGGTAGAGGTATATGAGGGGATACATCCGGCAAGCGCCATCGTCCTAACTCATCGCACCAAGTCGCCGCCGATCTCACTGCTGCAATATCGCGGAAAGGACAGCCAGGACGAAGATAGGGTACCATGAGGTCACATAATTGGGACGTTAACAATTCTCTGCGAAGAAGCTCGCGACGTTCGGCGTCCCAGGATGCCTGGAGGTCCGCTGCCTCAGCTTCTAATTGTTTTACTCGCTTTGCCATCTTCTTCAGTGCATCTTCTGTCGATCTGTTATTTTAAAGATATTCATCAATAAAAATATGCTTATTAAAATTTATACATCAAGTTCTACATAAAAAAGTGGAACTGTTTTGTTTATCAATTTCTTGATATCTCTTTTTCGCAAATTATATTTTTTTTACAGATCGATATGAATCTGAGAATTACATAATTAGAGAAGATATCATATAGCCCTTTTTGGGCTGAATATCGATATTTTGATAATAATATTTCTGTGTAAATTTTGTGTACTTTTTCCAACTCAATAAACTTACTACCTTCCATTTCCTTTTTATTTTATTATCAGTAAACTTCTTGATCATTTTTTGTTAGAATATTAAATCCATACACTTAAATTAATTGAATTTTGAATGATAATAGGGATTCTTTTTTAAATCATTATAAAGAATTTATTATGGAAAAATATAAGGGTTTGAATTTTGTGTGAAAATAATAAATTTTATTACACATGACAGTTAACAGTAACAGCATACGCTGTTAAATTCGTAGTGATACAATGAGTCAAATTTGACTCAATGAGTAGTCGCCACCGCTTCTACTCAATGAGTCTTTGGTTCATTGAGTCACTACGAATTTAACAGCGTACACTTTTTTATAATTGATAAAATAATGTGAATCATCTATGTTATTATATGTATTTTATCTGCTGTGCCCCTTTAAACATAATTTTACTTTATTCTCTTTAAATATTACTTTTTTAAACGAAATTATAATTTTTAAAATTATTTCATATTAAAATAGAAACAATTTTAAATTACCTTTTTAAATAGTTTTTAAATATTTCGGTTTTTCAAATAAACATTGAATATTGTACAAACCTAAGTTGACCGTATACTTGGAAGACACTACCATTGGCATCATTGGCTTCTAGTGCCCCTACAAGAACTTCTAATTTTTTCCTTCTCCTCTCCCTCCTTTTCTTTAATTCCGCATTCCCGATCTCTTCTCCACCGATTGTCAGTTTCTCCAACTTCTTTAAAACGTCTTGCAGAGCTGCTTCTCGTTTCTTTCTTCTCTTTTCCAGTCGTTCCTTGTCCAATGGACATACATCCATCTTCTCGTACTCTTGTTTTCCAGTTTGGTCAATATTATTCGTCATGTTTAATCCCGATTTGTATCTGAATTTCAGAGCTTCTAGTTCTTCTTTTAGTTTCTGAGCTGATAGATTTGAACTCTCGCACTCTTTCCTTAGCGTCTCCACCTTCAATCATATTTATATCTCTTCTTATTGTTATATTTCATACAATTTATATGTCAGTGAAAAGTATCAAATGTATCAAATGTATTTTATAAGTATAATATTTTATTACAGCATTTTGGAAAGCTCTTGAGCTATAGTGAAATTTAAAAAATATAAAAGACAATAGAAAAAATATGTGATTATTGCATTACCTCATCGGAATATTGTTTCTCTCTTTCTTCCTCCACATCCTTTTGGAAGTCCGATCCACTATTTAACGGATCGTTGCCATCAAGCAACTTTTTTAGGCGTTGAAGTTCTAATTGATATTGTCTAAGAAGAGCATCTTTGGGGTCTTCATTAACAATCGGCTTATTCTTAATGCAACGAGCTCGAGCGGCATAACGCAGAGTGCTGAGAGTCTCTTCAGCATCGACATCGCTCGGACTCACGCAGGCAATCATCAAAGTTCTGGCATTTCCACCTAGACTGTCTCGCAGCAGTCTCGTCAGTTTACTATCCCTGAAAAGAATATTAGTCTTTAGTATACATCAGGGTGTTAGGGATAAGGTGTCCATGACTTCATATTCAGATAGAGGGGGATAAACTGGGGGATAATCTATTCAATGAAAGACTATATAAAAATATAAATGACATATTTTGATAAATTTTGGTAAATTAGTAATATTAAAATCAATCTCTTAAATATTCGTACATATTTGTGTGCTATCGAACGATATCTAACTCGCATTTACGTCGCATATAATTGGCTAGGGACAAAATCATGCTTTTATCTGAGTTATTGTAGATGTACTCAGACATGATTAGATATAAACATTTTTTCCCGGGAATGCTTTTGCGTGATACCTGTAAGGGACGTGTCTTCCATTTCCAGCAGCTAACGCGCTTATGACATTCCCCAATGCTGATAAGCTCAAATTAATGCTGGCAGCTTCTTTCAAACGATCTCCCGTAGCTCCAGTCCTAGCTTGTCTCTCGGATCCAGCTAGATCGACTAGATGCAATCGACCTCTCCTGATAGCATTGCCACGTTTATCGTCGTCATTAATGGCAATCGCCTCGAGTGATAAAGTTAAAACAGCGTGACTTCTCGAACTGGCGGCGTTCATCTTCGTCGCAGCTGCGGCTCTCCTTTGATCGCCCTGCTGAACCAATGCAGCGCATTCGGTCGCATCTTTGACAGTGACCTCGCGCAGTCCACCTGCGACGTAAATACCTTTTGTGGGGTCCTCTTTCAGTGTTAGAGTTTCTCCAGTGTCGTCTTGTAATAGATCTCGTAATCGCTCGTTATAAATCTCAAGGTAACTGAGCAACGCCAAATACCTGCACATAGAAAACGTAATAATAGTTAGAGAAAAAAATATATAATCCCTACAATATGTAAAGAACTTTGATGTTTCTTTTTAAAACTGTCCCATACAGCACCGAAGCTTTCAGAAACATTTCAGAAACATTGCAACATTGCAATAATGCTTTCTGAAATGTTTCTGAAAGTTTTGGTGCTGTATGGGGTATATAACTTTCGTATAAGCTATTTTTGTAAATCGATTCGTGTTTATACAAAATGATTCGGAACATATACATGTGTATGTGCTTAAAAATTCTGATTTAATTCTAATTCTTCTGCGGAATTAATGCCTCCAATTCTTCGTCTTCAAACTTTTTCGGTGCGCCAGAGCGTTCTTTATCTTCAACATCAAAATCATTATTTTTGAAGCGTTTAAACCAATCTCTACATGTTGTTTCCGAGAGCATGGTCGCTATAAGACTCCACAAGAATTCTATGTGGATGTCAACTACGTCCGTTCACTCGATAACGGTACACAAGCTATGGTTCATGTCCAAACTTCTCGGATAGATATGGGAGTCAAATGAGATAAACAAGTGAACCAATTAATCGTTCTGACTTTGTATTATTTAGAACAATAGATGGAATATCTGTATTATATATTTTCGTAAAAACTGAAACGAATACCTTGTTTCGGAACTGGCGGTGGAAGTCGCCTCGAACAGATGTTCCAATGCACGTTCGATGAATCCTCGCATTGTAAATGATTTCCCGCAACCAGTTTGACCATAAGCAAACACGGTGCCATTGTAACCCTCTAAGACAGCCTCGACAATTACAGAACCTACATCTTCGTAGACCGATTCTGTTGTAGCGGACGGGCTGAATGCAGCGTCGAATTGGTAGACTTTTCCACTTGCACCATTTTCCAATGTACATAATTTTGTCAGCGGATCGATCGTCACCACGTTCTATGACAAACATGTCAGTGAAAAAGGCACATATGATAAGAATCGACAAAGGATGATATAATCGATGTTTTCTATTTTTCACACTAATATCGATTATTTTGCAGAGTAAGAGAAAGATATAGAATTCTTTTAAACAATTTTCCATAATGTAAAATTTTATTAGAATTTTTAATATGATAGAATTTTAAATGATATAGTTAACGTAAAATGGCATTATCAAAACTTTCCATGTTTTTTAAATATTATAATGTCGACCTTGTTAAAAAATTTGGTAATTATTTAGATTAGCATACCCCCCTCTAACAAATTAGGGGCTTGGCATATATTAAAGAGGTCACCCTCCTGAGTGACCTGCAAAAGGTTTTAGCCTGCGGACGTTGTTTGTTAAAAAGTTATTAGTGTCAAAGTTTAAAACTTTGGTAAATATGCAGAAAAGGTCACACCTCATCGATTTCATTTTCACTTAGGTATGTTGTAGGGGGGAGTTTTCTGAGTAATTCGCCGCAAAAATCAAGTGGCGGACGGCATTGGTTTAGGATATACTTGTATGTATAACAAATTAAAAACTAAAATTTTTAATACATTTTTGGTAAGAGTCATTAAAAGTTTTTAGTTATTCTTATCTACTTTTGGGGAAGAGGAAAGTACAAGGACGGAGAGAAACGTTTAGCCTTTTAAAATAAAAACACGTATTTCGACATTTTTAAGTATTTTCAACCGTTCTGAAAATCCAGAGCAGATTTTAAAGTCACCCTAGAGACATAATAAAGATAATGGACTTAACAGTGACATGTATAAAAGGACTTAATAAAATATGAGATAATTCCAGATAAGGTAGTATTACAATGTATTGAAAAAAAAACTTGTTGCGCATAACAGCGAAAAATATGTTCAATAATCGGTCAATCGAAACCACGATGACTCACAAATGCGGCAAGTTTCGCAGAAAAACAGTTCCGCGAATATAAAACTCCAACGTACGAGAATGCGGAATATTATCGGCTGCGACACTCTTGGACGGAACTATATGTCGACCTATAATAAATTATGTGGCTACAAAGTTGTGGTAAACGATTTGTTAAACGACTATACTCATATTATGTGTAACATTGTACGTAAATTTTGAAAGAGAAAATGCTGCAAGTTAAGGCAACGCATATAAGTAAATGTTAATAATACTTAATATTGTTATATTATTTATATAGTTACGTTAAAAGCTCTAAAATCTCGAAAAACTTTGGTGTGAATAAAGAAAATGATAGATTTCTTGTTGTTTTATGTTTAGTTTCTTTCTGAATCAAAACTTTATATGCATATATGTAATTGTAAACCATGGTTTATATACTATTTTATACAAAAAACTATAATAATAGTAGTATAATTAATTAATTAATAATTAATAAACTTAATATAAAAATGTAATTAAAAAGAAAAACATTACATTTAATATAACCGAAATTAATATAAGAGAAATAAAAATAGTAGCTGTACAAAATTAGTAAAAGGTAATAATGACTATGCGAGCTCAGTGTAAAATGCATATTGAACGATATTTCCAGTAAACATTAGTTTTCCATTACACTAACAAAATCGAACGGTTTAGTGCTAAAAGTGGAGCATGACGTAATAGCGTTCTGATCGTTGATAAGAATGTTAGAATGTGCACTGGCATACTATCTTCCTTCGCCAGGATGGACGTCGTTTCATTGATATATGTAGCAAAGCTGTAAGTAAATGCTGTAAGTGAATTACGGTAATATGGATTACGTATGTCAGTGCATAAATAATCTAGTGTTCCGCGAGGACACTGTGCGCGCGAATATACATCATCTATTTGTCTGTTATATCTATCCTCATGTATGTACACAGCCTTAAAAATCTAAATTCTGTTTTATTTAGAAAATATTTAAATATCACAAATTAAATAGTAAAGTATATAAAAGAAATAAATTATTTTTCTGTATTAAATACAGTAACATATTATGAAGTTAGTGGAAATACAGTTCTCGCAAAATCTGAATTCTTTCCAAAATCTACGTAGGAAATATTTATTTATGTAGTTTTAAATTCCCAGGTAGAAATCTGCCTCAGTTTGCCGAGATTAAGTACAGGGTCTGGATAGAAAAATTCAGTTCAAAATATCCGTTTAGGGCCAGAATACACCCGAGAAATTTACCTTGATTTTACCGAGGCAAAAAATAGTCGGAAAATCTACATGGGTCCTAGATTGCCACTGACAGATTTTTCCCAAAATAGGTGTGAAACTATGGGATCTAGATGGAATAATCTAGCTTCAAATATCCCTAATAGGTCCAAAATATAATGTTGAAATTTACCTAGTTTTCCCCAAGATAAAATTTACGTGCTATATAATATATTATACATATATACCTA
>NW_011967221.1:1444950-1452167 GCF_000949405.1 Vollenhovia emeryi
CTAAATTTACCAAATAATTGTTAAATTCTCGGCAACTAAGCGAATTTAGTTCGTTTAGCAAATTTTTTTTTTCAGTGTACGCATAATTAAATATAAGTGTGTCAGTTTTGTTTATAAAGCGAATAAAGTAAATTGTCTTCTTAGTTAGTGCGGTCACAATTGTACAATAGTTTTGACACGGTTAAAATAATGAGTGACATCGAAGGTACACGGACGTCTTCACGATTGTTGAGAAAACGAAAATATTACGCGAGAAAAAAATTAGAAAAAAAGAAAATGTTTAATAATGCAAACCGACAATGAGGTTAACAAAGATAATTTTTCTAAAGAAATTCCGGGCGAAATCTTGGACCGATCTGAATTCAGCGATAGGGCCTGTTCGATTTAGGCGTCCCAAACTTTGCACACACCCTAGCTAGATTTTCCACCTGAATCGCAGAAATGTTTTACAAAAAATATATAGGGCCCTGATTGTTTTCAGGCAAAATTTCTATCTGGGTTATTCAATTGGAAATTACATTAAAAGCTTATTATAGCTTTCGCCATCCTTTGTAATAGTTTTAATAGTACTTGCTTTGATTGTAGAAATCTCAATAATCTTCACACACAAAAATAAAATAATAATAAAAATTTTTAATAAAGCTAATTGTAAGATGTAAAAATTTATTATACTATAAAAAGATGAAACTTATTGTTGAATTAAAACTTCTTTTATAGCTCTGTAGTACATTAAGTTTAAATTTTAAATAAATATCCTTATACGAGTACGTATACTTTTTAAATTTAAAATAATTTAGAGGACAAATAAACTTTTTGAAAAAATTCTTTTGTCGAAGAAATAAAGGAATTAGGATTATAGGTGTTATGAAAACTGTATTTCCGATTCTTATTTTTAAAATAATAACGAAATTATTACGGAGCAAAAGTAAAAATTTTACTGAAAGTTTCGTTATTCGAATTAAGCGAATATCTTTTTAAAATCGAAACGTGCGAAGTGCTGATCGCGTGAGTCGCAACGTCACTAAAAGCAAGAAAGTGTGACGGTACATCCGTACGTGTGTGCATGTATACCAGCACACTTGTGTCGTCATTTACAGGAAAGATGGTAGAGTGACTTGGCCGGACTATCGATTTGGCACATATTCCACTCGCCATCGATAAACGGCTTATAAATGTGGTACTGTTTGTATTTCATGCAACTGCTACACAATAATGTTATAACGGACAAAACCTCGCTATGGTTAACCTGCTTTTTAAGAACATGATAAGTATGCTATAAGTCAATTTTCTTAATTATCCGATATAAATTTTATCCAAAACAAATAATTATGGACTGATACACATTAAAATAAAATAGAATTATAATATAGATATACATATGCGTAAATACGAGTATGTACATACCTAAACATGTATGAATGTACAGCTATGTCCAAAATTTTTTAGCAAACAAATTGTTTTTCTAGTATTTCCTTAATCTACATAAAAATAAGTGAAGTAAAAAGGTTGTAAATATAAGTCCTTATTTGTAAGCCTCAGACAATTTGATATTTTATCACTCGTCTTTTTTATTTTGTTATGTACAGGGTGTCTCATTTTAAATGATCCACGTAAACATTTCCAAAAATATGGACGATACGGAAAACCGTCTCAAACAAAAGTTGTTTGATTCGAAGGGGGACATAAGGTAGTACCATTGACTTGACCTTAGATAGTCATTTGAAGGTCACGTAAAGGTCACCTCCAATTTTTTTAATGAAACCCCCTATTGTTTATTATACCATCCTATTCTACTAATTAATATGAACACCTTTTGTTTGAAACTTTTTTTATTTGCCTAATACTGTTTGAGATATTCAAGAGAAAATTTATAACTTTTTCAATGGTTAGCTTATAATATCTCGATAACTGTTTGTCGGAGAGAAAAGTAGTACAGGATATTTTTACTTGATTTGGTCTCAGGAATATGCTGTTGCAATAGTGCTCCAATTATTGAAAATTTTTGTGCATGTAAATTTTATGTGTTATAATACATAAAAAATTTCACTAATTGGAGCACTATTGCAACTGCATATTCCTGAGACCAAATCAAGTAAAAAAAGTCTTGTACTACTTTTCCTTCCGTTCTAAAATACATTTTATTAAAATTTTCATTAGCCGATCATACTTTCCACAATTAGATGCAAAGGTGCTTTATCTCACTTTTTAAATATTATTTTTCTTTTCAATTACATTCCCCTCTTTCTCTCCCTCTCAATTTCTCCAGTAAGACTTACTGTTGTTTAATAAAGTTGAAGTCAAAACTTTATGATGGCTAACTTAAGAACCTGACTTTATCTTACTCAAACTATACCTCTTTTAATCGTATGAAATGAAGCATTTTCATGTTAGGAAGATACATTTTAATATCAATTTTCTAAAATTTTCTCTGCAGGAGACCACAAGATTTCTCCCGTGGACTACGTATGTAGTGGAATTTATTCATACGCAGAGAGTAGCTAATAATTTTGGACATGGTTGAATATGTGAAGGAAAGTCCTCTATTATGAGATAGGTTTCTAATATGAGGAGCAAGTTTACAACACCCACATTCAATCACACATCTTCTTTCGCAACGATTACACGATCTAACAATGAATTTTTCACTAAACAGATTTGACTCCAAGGGCAATACATTCATGGTGGAATCAACAGATGATGCCTATTAATTTAACAGAAACCCCGCTATCTCATATTAAGAGTCTATCTCATAATAGGGGACTTTCCTCTACATGTAAGTATATGTAAATGTATGCGCGCGTGCGTGCCTGTGTGTAGTAGAACATGTATACGCATACGCACGTGCGATTACTTATTTATACGTAACTCGTTACATCTTTTTTGTGACATATTTTCTACAATTTTATTGTTCATTAATATATTTATAGTCATATGCGTATGTACGAGGAAAAGGGAAATTACTTAATTAAACGGGTTGGAAGGCATGTGATTTAAGTCAAATGAATTCTAATTATATCTAGAACGAGAGATCTGCAAAAGAATAAAGAACTTGATATCTCGTTGCGGTGAAAAGTGCAACATCCATACACGCGTGAAGAAACATGTGCGCGTGTTTTGATGTGGTCGCTAAGCTACAATACGCTCGATATATGACAATACTGTTTCTCGTACGACTTTTTTTCTGGCTGGAGATAATCAAATAAAGAAAGTAATATTGACTAATGAGTCTTAGAACTAATAATATGCACATAAGCTGATGAAGCAAGTAAAACATACATAATTTGAAAGTTAAGAACGTATGTATTTCAATATAAATTATAATCCATTCAAGTAGCGGCATTGAAATAAATGAAATGTTGCGAGAGATTAGAATGTACCCCCTCTCCCCTCTCTCTCGCCACTCCCTCCCTCTCCCCCTCTCCCCTACCCTTCTTTTCTGCGTCTCTCTCTTCCTCCTTCTCTTATGCGCATCTCTTTTTCTTTCCTTATCCTTCCCCTTTTCTTTCGCACTCTTTATTCTTCCTTTACTTTCCATCCGATTTTTTCTCAATCTTTCTTTATTTACTACTATAAATCACTTTTTCTCAGATTATGATTATTTATTTTCATGATGTTATATGATAGTAATAAATATTAGTAATTGAATTTTTAATTTGCATTTACTAGATGGATAATATAAAGAAAAAACAATACTTGGTCGGTGTATGTGACATACCTGACATCCTTGCTGCAATTCTTTTTGGGATATAGGTCGACATCTCACTGCTACTTTTACAGACTCGGACATCTAGACATAGAAGAGAATTTTCTTTAATCCATTTTAATATTTTATTAAAATTGTTATGATAGAAGTCCTGATAACGTTCATTTGTAATGTATGAAAGTAAAAGTACATACAATATTATAAAAAAAGTTTCTTCGATACAAAACGTTTTTCATGGTAGCAAAAAAGGAAATGTAAAATTACATATAATGCAAAAAAATTTTGTATTTTTTTTAGTAAACATATGCTTCAGTTTGATTTTTAAAATAAACTTAAAACAATGATAGACTAAAGAAGATATCATCTATATATTATTTAATATATTATGTTTTGCATAGAAACATCTGTGTTAATTTATTTCTTTCAGATATTTTATATAAGAAATATTATAAAATATTGCATAGAAATTATTTTTATTAAGATAACAAGTATTTGATATTTTTATATTTCAACATTCAACACCTTTTGTTATGCTAATTTATATTTTGCATATTTCCGAAATGTATTTGTCCCCAATGTTATTTTCTATTACGGAAAATGTGCACCAAGTGTTGCATGAAAAATTGGGCAAATAAACAAGTATGGATAACGTGTGTTGTCACAGAGGCATTTGTAATTAATTCTTCAAAATAATTTTTTTGGAAAAGTACTGTATTATATATGTTTGAATTTAGAATAATTTTTAATTCTCGAATATAAAAAAATCCAGAATTTTAAGAAAATATAAATAATAGTGGAATATTTTGATGAATAGAAAATATTTTATCAAAATTTTATCAAATTTTGTCAGTATTTTATAGTAAAATAAAATAAATCTTGAGATAAATTAGACATTATTTAAAACTTTTCTTCTATCTTTTATAATTTTAGCAATACTTGTTCCGAAGAAAACTGAGTTTTTCAAAAGGGTGTTTTATCTTCCAAAATTGCTATTAAACAGCCTTGTTTGTTAAATAGAATTCTGACTACACGAATGTACGAATATACGCCGAAAATAACTTCATGTAAAAAAGTATTTGTGAGATCCTGTATGTATTATGTGTAACAAATATATATAGCTAGATGGTAATTAGGTATAATAATCAATAATAAAAGATAGAAATTGTATGGCATTTATCTTATAAATAAAATACGGAAGTTATCAAATATCATCAAGAATATTGCTGTGAGACATTTTTATTGGATATTCCACTCGTATGTCAGCTGACCTTCAATAGTAGGCTGACCTTGTACCTAAGGTTAAACCGTCTGGCTCGTGACACATCGCGTTTTATATGTGCGTGAGTACACTCGTATGAGATGGTATATGTGTATTCAGACAAACATAGAAATATTTTAAGGGATGTTCCCAACAAACACATAATGGCATGTAGTAATGTAAAGTAATATAAAAGTAGTATAATTGTACTACTTTTATACCAACTTTAATAACTACTAACTGCGTTTAACAAACGTTTAATACACAACTACATGTTTATTGAACTTAATGTATTATACATAGAATTATTATTAGTAGTAGTAGTACTAATTAAATTGGAGAAATAATTCTATGTAGTAGTAGTAGTAGTACTACTATTAAATCGATTTTACTTATAATCTATTAGAATTTTACGCAGAATTACCGTTATAACTTTACAGAAGATAAACTTTTTTAAATTAAAATGAGTTTCTATTTGTTTTTACTAACTAATCATAACCATAACATAAGTGGATGATCCAATATGACTAAATGATTAAATTAACTTTGAATTAATCTGCGAGAAAAAGTCTCCATCTACAAAAACAATCCATAATTAAGCAATTCGTGTGCAAAATATTTCGAAAATTATTACATATCTGATACAAATAGCAATAAATATTTAGGATACTACAAACACGAGATGAAATCAGAACATTATAATTTCTCACTTCTGTAAGAAAATCTTTTTTTTGGGGGGTTTCCTTTGTAACGTTTCTCTGTCTTGTGTTTCGACTTTTAAGCATATATGTAGTGAAGTAGCTGTATTGCTTTTCTACAATACTGTAATGCGTCATTCTATTAAACAGCCGAATTCAGATTGAAGGGTAGATATGTATGACGACCGCTTGACCGAGTGAAGCTCCAAGTTTGACCTAGTTATGAAATCTGTTATAATACTGTTTTTACTTGCTTGTGACACAAGAAGATTTCGAAAAATGCTATAACATTTGTACATTTTTATAGAGTGATCTTTTAAATTACAAATAATTGCACTCTTATTTTGTATTACAGGATACGCAGTGTGTAACACTTAAAATGTTTTCTCCGAAACTATTAGAGGTGGCGAGGAAATTCTTTCTGCAGTTTGTATGGTTTGTTGAGGTTTTTTTAATGATGGACAGAAATGCTACTCTTCCCAAAAGAACCAAAACAAATAATTTCATATAATTGGGATTGATTCTTTAACTTAATTTTCATAATCACTTTTGCTGTAGATAAAATTTCTTTGTATGCCACTGGAATTGGCTTTTTGGAACTTTTTATTTTTTGAGTCTAAATATCTTGAGAAATAAAACCTTTAACAGGAAATTTTTTATTTTGTTAATTTCTGTTTTCTGAAAATTTCTCCCTCTTATAAATTTTTAATATATTCTTTATGTGTTAATAAATAAAAATAAGGGTTCCGATAAGATAAAAACAAATAATAAGTTTCTCGCTTTTTTATTATAAAATTAAAATATTTTCCAAGTTGTACTTTATTACGATTAAGTGTAAATAAAGTTTTATTATTTATCTATAATCCTGAAATAAACTCTGCTATTTATTAACTTGAGAACTATAAAAAATTTGGATATTCTACCTAAGAGTATAGATTCCATGTGAATTGAAAAGTCAATCTACAAAGATGTCCTACGTTTCGCAAAACAAGTGCAAAACCCTGTATGTTCTAAAATTAAACAAAGTTTTTAATATTGGTCTTTCGCTGTTTGTTGTCACTTACACCGACGAAGAACGCGTTCTCTCTCGTAATTTTATATTGGTAAACACAGGAACATGACTATTTGACGCATGAAAGTCGAGTCGGAGCGGACTTGAAACGACATACGATAATGCGTACGGAACGACGAACACGTTCAGACTGGCGATGCCGCGCAGGTCACAGCGTCGCGACGCCGACGCTCTACCGTCGTGGCTTATATTAAATTCGAATCGTTGCAGCAGCGCGCGCGTATTTCGATGCGCGCTCTGATTGGTTGTTTGATAGCCGCTGCAGTTCAAATCTGTTATCTTGACTTATTTCAGCCGATGCATCATTACGTTCTATTTGTTTCTTTTTGCATTGAAGCTGTAGTTTGCATCCAGATATTGGAGGAAAAAGAAAAAAGGGAAGGAGGAAGGGAGGGAGGGAGAAAGAGAGAGAGGGGGAGAGGAAGAGAGAGGGGAGAGAGTGTCATTTGTGCTATGTGGGTATACACAAAGTATTATTGCATCTAC
>NW_011967221.1:1456344-1466706 GCF_000949405.1 Vollenhovia emeryi
ACATTGTAATATTTCTGCAGGCGAACATTTTACCGTTGCTGCAATCTGCAGCAATGTTGCGGCAACATTTTGCATTATTTCGGCAATGTTGCTACAATATTGCTGAAATCTTGCTGTGCTGTATGGGCTGTGTTGTATGGGACAAAATAATTATTCACATGTTATGCTTGAAAATAGGTGTAAAGTAACAGTTCCAAAAATGAAAATTGGCGTAAGGCGCCGGAATCAGCCGAGCGAAAACGGTATCAAGTAAAACGCCGGCATGGCCGCTCTCAGGTTTCTCTCTGGGTATATCTAACGACCTAAACGCACCTATAAACTGGGTCTGTGTTTACTTGGCAGGTACTTCAGATAAATCAAAACATTTATCTTTGGTTGATAATATTGTTGTTCTACAATTATCTTAATATATGAACATCTGAATAATTATAAATTTGTGCCATGCAAGAAGTATATGGATATCTTCAAGACTTTCTGAAAGAAGTGTTTTATAAAACATTGTTTGGAGAATGTCTCTGTATTACCGACTGTAACATTTATTATCAAACTCATGGTTTAACTGCATTTATGTTAACATCTACGTTACATGTTCCAGTAAACACTAAGTAACGGTTACATAAGTTCAATATTATAATTTCCTACTCAACAATGCAAATTTAATATAACATACGTATTATATTACAATAACTGTGGATCAATAAACATTCATATTTTAACTGAAAAATTAGAAAAGTACATACGTTAGTTGCAATTTTACTTTTAGTTATTATCATATTTAGTTTAAGTGTTTTAGCACACCAAAATTAACAGATCAGATTGGTTAGTATAAATAATAATATTATTTCCATATATCAAATTATCATATATCCTTTAATAAATTACATAAATTAAATAAATAAATAACAAATGCTCGCGTGATTCAAAAATTAATCTAAATAAAAGGCTCTGAGCCGTAACCAGATATTCGTGTTAAAAAATTTGATTATAAGTAAAGTGTAAGTTAAGACACTTCGATCGTGGGTTCGACCATCCCCGGTAGATGAACAATAAAAAGTAAGGTACGGCAATAAATGAAAATTAATCAGTAGAATAATAAGAAGTATAGAAATGCAAAAGTATAAAATTAAGCGCATGTCAAATAACTGTTGCTACATTGAAAAGATTGTGAATGCATAGTTCGCAAGATGTTAAGTATTTAAGTCGTGTTTTAACTGCATCTTTCTTCATATCCTTTTGTTGCTAATCGAACGCGTATCGTTCAGTGCAGCGAAATTGACGTTAGATGACGCGTTGGATACCATATCGTGATTCTCGCGGGCCATTCGCTATGGCGGTGCTGCATCACCTCAGTCTGTGCTGATCGTGCAACAGGTGTTAGGTGCCGTTGTTTTTTGCGTGCGTTTCGGCGCCGATAAGCAACCGCGTCTGTTGAAACTGTAGTGCGTGCGTGCGTGTTACGTTTTGTGTGCTTTGACGTATCTCGGAACCTCAAAAGTGGATCAGCGGCGTCATACACGTGGGCGCCATCGAAAGATTTTTATTCCGGTTCTCTGTCCTCCTTGTGGGGGAAAGTTACGCAGGTGAGTACGTTATCACTCTTCGGAAGCACGCCTAGGGTCCAATTCGAACAACAGAATCGAAGTGACACGTTGCAGCTTGAAATTGCATCCATTTTTAAAGATTTTTTTTCATATTATTATATATTGCACAATTGTAAAACTACGTTATAAAAGAATTTCAATTAGAATAAATCGAAGAGAATTTCAAATGCAAATTTTGGAATAGAAGTAAAATAATGTTCAATTTAAATGATAAAAATTCTCTATAACGATATAATACTCGATAATAAGTCTTTGAATTACTTCAAATTGCGCTAATTTACTTTAAATTGAAATAATTTGGAGTTAAAAAGTGATAGACGATAGAAATATTATCGAAATTCACCAGTTTTTCAGAAGCGCGTTAAAGACTAAATTTAATGTTAGATCCAAAATGGCTAAATTCTTACCGAAGTAAAATGAATAAAATGAATTTAAATGAATTAGTAGCCAAAATTCGACATTTTTGGAACCAATTTTATAAAAATTAGAAATTAATGATTTTTTGTACATAAAAATATAATTTTACGAAATAAATTTCACTTTAATTTTTATGTTATTGTTGCTGTCCAAGCTTAAGGCTCATTATGTGCATATTGTACGCATATAACAATTTGTGACAATTTTTCGCGTAGATCTTCGCAATCAAGTAAACGAAAAAAATTGTACGAAGAAGGAAGTATGTGCTTGTTTTTTCGTACACTAAATATAATATTTATATTAGCTCTAATTATATACCATGTTTATAATAAATTTATATTTTTACGTGATACTATATGCAGTAAATTAAAATTACATTTTTAAATATTAAGAATTTATGAATATTTTAAGGATTTCTTAATAACATATTATAGATTGATAAATAATCGTAAGGTAGACGTGATTAAGTACTCAATAATAGTCGAGTTACGAACTACCAATTACATTAATTATTCTTTTGATTTATGATTAATGGTAATTCCATTTATGAGATAAGGTTTTTTTTAAATACGACGAAAATAACTTTCGTTGTTTTTTATTATGATAATGAGATATAGGGGAAGGAAAAATAGAAAATTAATGTTAATATGTGAGTTACATTTTGAATTAATATTTTGTGAATATTTTATTATACATATACACGGTTTTAAACGTAAAAAACATTTTATTGTTTATTTCCATTTTTTAACGTTTTTGTAACTATTATGGTTTTATGACATACAATAGTTTTTTAGTTTTATGACATTAATTGTTCTATTTAATGTACTATAATATATTATTTTATATTTTAAGTAAAAAAATGTAAATAATGTCAACGTAAAAAAATTGATTTTTAAAAAATTTTTCACAGAGTACTAAGATTAAAAAAATTTTACAGAATATCTCATATTTTGTTAGCGCTGGCAAAATTACTTTTCAATGATAATCAACTGACACAGCTTCCATAGGCCTTGGATCTTCGACATTCATCTTCCGAGATATGGAAAGTTTCCGAGAAGTGAATCAGCTCTCGTGGCACCCGGTTTCCTCGAACGTATTTTCTTGTACACATTCAATGGAAATGCAATAATCATATCATTATTTCGTATAAATACATACGTTACAATTCATTTATGTGCTAAAATTATATGTTTAAATTGAAACTAAAGTTTAGTTCATTCAAATTTACATTTAAATTAAATATTTAAATAAAATTTAAATGAAGTTAAATAATATACTAAAATACCAAATGAAAAGACATTTTTATAAAATTTAACAAACATATATTATGAAATTAAAATGGCACGTAGAGAAATAATAATATTTAATAATTGTCATAAACCTGTGTTTTTATTTTTTATATTTAATAATTGTCATAAACTAATGTGTAATGCTTAAAGTGATCTCGATGCGTGGCACTATGTTCAGTTGAAATATGTGTTTAATCAACAAGGAGATTACTATACTTATTATGTATTGCGGTTTCGTGGAAGCTTGAATTATATCTGTGTATTATCAATAATCGAATACGTCTTAATTAAGAGTATTTAGATACGCAAGTCAGTGTCGCAAAAGTGAACGGCTTGTCAGCCTGTATTCGCAAAGAACCCGTTTCTGTTCACGTAGGTGTTGTAAAAACATTAAACCTACGCTTGAATCGTACGCATTTGGTATGTTTAGGCTGACGGCAGAGAACAAACCGTAAACGCTTAAGTTTGTCTCATTGTCAGTCGTAAACGTAAGGCAAGGCAGAGAAAAACTTAAGTCGCGTACAATTGCCTTTCACGATTTAAGCCTTCTCTTCAATGCGAGTCTCAGAACCGCGATCGTAAGAATAACAGACTGTGATTTGTCAATTCGGTCAAACACATAAGAATTGACCAATAGTCGATTATTCTTACGACTACGACTCTGAGACTCGCATTGTATGTACAATAGATCCGGCATTAAATTTTTCTTTGTCTTGCGTTACGTCCATGACTAACAATAAGACAGACTTATGCGGGTTGTACATACAATGCGAGTCAGAGTCGTAGTCGTAAGAATAGTCGACTATGGTTGGTCAATTCTTATGACTGAATTGACCAATTACTGCCGATTATTCTTACGACTGCGAATTTGAGACTAGCACTAGCCACGTTCAGCAGGCACAACTGTTGAGTGAGCGCTCAACGATTTCTTAATATGATTGGCTGGATCTAAAAGTATTAACCAATCATACTGAGCGCTCACTCAACAGTTGTGTCTGCTGAACGCGGCCATTGTAGACTCTGCATTAAGCGTTTACGGATCATTCTCTGCCATCACCTTTATGCCGAGTCTACAATGCAAGTCTCAGAGTCGTAGAATAATCGACTGTAATTGGTCCATTTAATCAGACACATAAGAACTGACCAATCATAGTCGACTATTTTTACGACTACGACTCTGAGACTTGCATTGTAGAGGAAGCTTTACTAAAACTACGGCATTATCATATGAAATGACGAAGAGAAAATGGATGCACGAGATCTCTTTTTGTATTTTTGTGACGTTCTACAACTTTATCAAATATAAACAGAATATAAATATTATAGAATGACCACTATGTGTGTAAACCTTACAGTAAAATTGTAGTCTTTAGTAAAACTAAAGTTTTACTTTTCCGTAATATTTAAATTCTAACCTGGAATGTTACAGAAATACGTATAATAGAATTTCTCTTAATATTAAACGGACACAAAAACTATAATGGAAATGTAATTATTTAAATGGAGAAATCACTATTATAACACTCATTATTAGAAACACAAAATATTGATCTTTATTATTCAATTTATTAAATTAAATTATAATAAGTTAAATTATATTTATTATTGTTCTTATTTAATTAAACTAAACTATTCTATGCGTAAAATATTTTTATTAGTTTGTTATAGTTGTGATATAATTTATACATGTCTAGTAATTGTTTTATAATAAATTTTTATTTTACAAATACTATTGGATTCACATATGAATAACTTCCTGAACGGTAATTATTTATTTCCTCAACATAGCAAGTGGAAAATTAGAGGAAACAAACACTGGTAGGCAGTCACCTGGATAAGATACGTCTTATCGCCGACCTATTGTACAGGGTATTTCAGTAAAGGCTGGCGATCTCTTGTGGATACATAGAGTAGGTAAAATAGCTCCACAAGTTTCTATAAAATTTTTCTTATAACGTTTCTTTATCGAGATGTTTGCCATTAAAGTTAAAATTGCTGAAGTATTTTTCTTAAATAACTGTTATATCATAAAAAATGTGAAATTAAAAATGTACCGACTTAGGGCCAGTTTCACAAACGTGGATTACTGGAGGTTCGTTTAAACGAAAGATTAGAAGGGGGTCAAAAGTGTCCTGGATCCTTTCCTGGGTCTTCGACATGGAATCAGGAAAGCTATCACGTTGTTTTGAAGATCTTTATTAAATAGCAAAATAATTATTACAACTCATTAAGTTCTGAAGATTGATATAAAGTTATTTAAAAATAACGCTTCAGAAATTTTAACTTTAATGACAAATATTTCGATAAAGAAGTGTTATGAAAAAAATCGTATAGGAATTTGTGAGGTTATTTTCACCTACTTTACATGTTTACGAGAGATACCTTTATTGGAACACCCTGTATATGAGTCGTTGACTTTATAAATATGTTATTGCTATCAGTCTCGTAGTCCAAAATATGACAACGCTACAACATCATAAAATCTTATTGTGTTATTTTACTATGTAATCATGATCGTGTAATGCACAATTTACTTATTACTATATTTATTGTACTATACATATATAATATATTAGTAAATATTTACTTATTATATTATATACTATATATTTTATGTATATACTATATGTAACAAGAAAAAAAATTATTTCATGATAATATTATTATATTATTTTAGGAAGAATTAGAATTAATATAATATGCTGGAAAGAGAATTTTTATATTATATTAGAAATAGGAAATCTTTAATCTTTTACCAATTTTTATTTGGTAAATTAGATTGGATTAATATTTATAATTTACGATATTAATTTTATGAATTGCTTTTTTCGATATAATTAGATTGATAATTAAATCAGACTAAACAAATTTGCGTATATATATTGAATTTCTTGTGAATGAAATAAATATTTGACACGTATGAACAAAGCTATTCCAGGAAAGTTTTTTCCGACCATTTCGGTGACTTAATTTACGCAGGAGCATTTGTATTAATTTACGCGATATTAAAACGTTCAATTCGCGTGCAAGAACGGTTCTGTTAACGAAGCGCTTAAAAATGGGATGGTGTGTAATAGCGAGGTATCGTAAACCGATAAAGTGGTAATAAAAGCAATGGCGTTCCATATACACAGTGGTTTGAAGCACCCTCCTGAAAGTTCATCCTGACGCAGGGTTTATCCTAAAATAATTTATTCTGAAAACTTTCAAATAATAAGGGAAAAAATAAATAACATGTAATATATAAAATATATGTATAATGTAATATACTTTATTTTTTATTACGTTATTTTATGTGAAGTATTTTAATATGCAAATCTTCTTGACGTTTTAATGCCTCGACTAGCAGATGACATCGTGTTAAACAGATGTATAATGAAAAATAATCCTACTTAATTTATTATTTATAAGTTTATAATGAGCATTTATTTTCGCATATTATTGGACGATTTATAAATTTCTCTTGGATATCCAATTTAATATGTAATCTCTTTAATTTTAGATGTAAGCCTAATAATATTCAGTTTGTTCTAGGAAGAAAAAATGACAAATTTTTAAATAATGGTTATGCATAGTCCATTGCAATCGTGTCAAAGATTGACACCAGATGTGCTTTCTTCCGTACATTGTCGGAAGTAAAGAATGAAGAGAGCAGATAAGTTTTAAATGGGCAAGGCATCGACAAAAATGTTATCAACGAGGACGATAACTGCCATACGCACGCGAGATATTTGAATGCATTTCCCTCTTATTTGTGTAGAGAACGATTGTGGACAAAAAGTTTTTCGAAGTACAACTTCAGCAACTATGCGACTATTGCTCGATATATTTGGCACATAGTATATTCTTGTCATTATTTGATTACATTATTTATTATTTTTAATTTCTCGTACTTAGATTTTTATCTTCAAATACATATATCTTCGAGACAGCTAGCATCTTCAAGACAATTAGCAACTATATAAAATTTCTTTCTTCAGAAACATTCTGCTATAATTTTTATAAAATTGGAGAGCATTTTCGACAATTTGTTTACCAGAATAATATTCACATAATACTAAACAGTCGAAATTTTTAACTAATTTCAAAGGAATAAAGAGAAAGAAAAAGTTTTTGTAAATGTATTTTGTTGTTTAATGATGAAAAATAATTTTGCTCGTTTACTAGTATCTCTTCTCAACGGGAAATGTGCGTCTATGGTGGCCCATGCACCTAAAATCGATTCAGAGAGACACAGACAGGGCATGGACCTCCCAATCCTATGGTAGCTTTGCGATAACTTTTCCGTGTACATTCGTGTACTTTGTCCAACTTAATTTTGCCGGACAAAATTATATTAAATGGCTACACTTTATAATTACGTTTAACATTCTTTCGTTATACACAATTGATGTTAATATACTTGAATATTTAGCAAATATTAATACATAAAGTTGAATCATATTTTGGCGAGTCTCAGACGATGAGACGCGTAAACAATCGCTCGCTGCCTGACAATTTTTCGGCGCCGTGCTATAGGTATGCCACGCATCGCTTCACTTCTCACTATCAGATGCCTATCGAGTCCGACCTACCGCTTTCCTCGCGCTTATTCGCTCAAACACTTTATACAATTACTCGATAACTATTGCAATTATATTCGCTGTGTAATATGTACTTTCGTCTATGATAAATGTATTTTATCAAACGGGTATAAATATAACTCATCAAGTACTTGCCATAAAACGAGTCCATAAATAAAATGTTGGTCACGTCTTGACGTAATTTCCGCACATGGAAGAGGGAAGGGTTGCAATGCAGGGCGTTAACCCCACCCTCTCTTCCTCTTAATTTTATGATAGCTCGTAATGTACGTGCCTGGCAAATTATTATGGGGAAAATTTCACGCTATGCCATGATGTCGCGACAGAGTTTTCAGAATGATCCCAAGACCCCAAAGTCAAAGAGCGTCTTTATGGGAGTTAGGTTTATTAGGTGTCGTTTTCACATAGCATTCGGGTTTATATGCATTACATATATGTGAGTATATATACTACTTGTTTATGTGTATGTATACGCATACATTTTCCCTTGCAATTGGGCATAAAATTTAAATATAATGTCTAGAACTATTTTCGTACTGAATATGTGACATTGCACATTACTCTGTAGATGGAAAAAGGAAACAAGTTTATGTAAAAATGATACAAATTATTCATTAAAATATTATCAAAAGTTATATTAATTCAGTAAGTCTTTAATAAGATTATTTTTATTATTTTTGATATATTGTATCAATTGTATTTAAAATGTATTTAAAAAAATAGATATTTATTAAAATAATGATATAGAATACTGTAAAAGTCTTTCTTTTAAATATTATATAAACTCACAAAATTGTATGCGTATAGTTTTGTCTCTAACACTTACAGGTATTCGAATTCTCGTTCGAATCATTTGAGTAAATAAAATAAAAACACAGAACAGATGCTTTATTTTGCACAAGTAGCAAATAACATAAAAATGTAAGACACTTGCCTTACCATTTCTCCGCCGTTGCCCGATGCCTTCCAGACCTCCTCCTCCTTTCAGATTTTCTTGTTGCACTAACATCACTCACTCGCGAAAATCATCGATCGCGCGAAATTTTCGGCACTCCCGTACGCGATGTGAAATACCGCGAACACACGAAATATTATTAACAAATATCGTGTGACTTTCTGTCATACAAATTACTCAAACTAACAACTTGCACTTTTGATTCGGAAAAATAGGATAATGGATAAATCACTTTTGAATTGACGATATAAAACGCAACGCGAGCACCGGAAGTATAATCTGCGATAAAGAAGTAGTTATTAGTTTGCAACATAACGATATTTTACAATCTTTGTCATTCAATCTAATCCTCGAAATAAATTATGTGAGCGAAATTTCCAGCGATAAATAGTTTTTATTAATTGCAACAGTTAATTGAGATAATTTTCGATTACATTTACATAATGTAATGACGTGCGACAAACGACTTTCTTTACTTCCTATCCGTTCGAGTTGCAAAGAACGACAGAGCGAATTACAGCGCGAACGCCGAAGTCGCCCAAATTTCTCTCTTTTCCCGAAAATGGAACAGATTATACGAAATCGATAGATAATTGACAGCGCGGGGCGTAAACGAGATGTAACCGCGACAAAGTACCACGGTTTACACTCAAATTTTAGACGAGTTAGTCTCGTGAAATATGTACTATATACGTTGATAAAGAGCCGTCGCCTCAACATGCAATTCGTTTCTCGTTACAAGTTGTAGAAACTTAGTAATTAAGCAAGGAACGTTCCTTGTTACTAATGAAGGTGTGCAAATCAACAGCGTTTTATCCCTGCAGTCATCACGATCGAGTCTTGGAAACCGATAACGCAAAAGTAATACCACGCACGGAGCGACTCTCGCCACTGCTTGCCGGCTCGACGTTCGGTGAGCGACTGATAGTGCGGCGACCTTCAGGTAAACAATGGCCCGCGTAACGACGTACGATACCGCGCCGAGAGAAAAACAACAACGAACGTTGAGAGTTCGTTGTCCCGCCTACGAAATTGAAAATTCTGTATGTACTTAATATTTTACAATACTTTGTACCGTGACAGTTACTACGTTTTGCGTATCATTCTGCGGACTTATTGGCATTGATTAAATTAACGACTAATTCTGTTCAACTGAGAAAATGTTTCGAAACAAAAATCGTTGTTACTTAAATTCTAATTACTAAGATTAGAGATTTTACCTCAATAGTTGGAAGTTTTTGTTATCTCTAAATATATAAAATTTCAAAATTTTACATAATATATTATTTATAATATTAATATATTGATATAATATTGATTTTAATGTAAATATGTATTTTTTAACGTTGCGTCTGAAGTTTCATTCATTTTATAGGTATTATATTTAGCAACTGATATAAAGATCTAAAATTAATAATAAAATTCAACTAAAAAAGTACAATAAATGCTTTATATTCACTGAGATATTGTTGTCCTATGAAACTGTTACAAATACAAATATAGAAAAAGTGAGTATA
>NW_011967221.1:1466981-1470553 GCF_000949405.1 Vollenhovia emeryi
GAGAACATATCCCTTTCCCTTTCTAAAAAAGAGATGTTACCAGCGCGAATGTCGTTAATATCGAACAGTTGAGGCCTCTTTTCCGCGAAGTCGATTGGTTTTCTCGAAGCGCGGTGTGCTTCACTTCTCTTTTAGATTCATAGTGAATGAAGATTTGCAATTTAGAAATATACATTTGTATGCATCAACTATTGAAGTAAAATCTCTAATCTTAGTAATTAGAATTTAGGTAACAACGATTTTCGTTTCGAAACATTTTCTCGATTGAACAGAATTAATCGTTAATTTAATCAATATCAATAAGTCCGCAGAATAATACACAAAACGTAGTAACAGTCGCGGAACAAAGGCGGGACAACGAATTCTCAACGTTTTTTTGTTGTTTTTCACTCGGCGCGGTATCGTGCGACGTTACGCGGGCCATAGTTTACCTGAAGCCCCTGAAGGTCGCCGCGCTATCATTCGCTCGCCGAACGTCGAGCCGGCAAGCAGTGGCGAGAGTCGCTCCGTGCGTGGTATTACTTTTGCGTTATCGGTTTCCAAGACTCGATTGCGATGAATGTAGGGATAAAACGCTATTAATTTGCACACCTTCATTAGTAACAAGTAACGTTCCTTGCTTAATTACTAAGTTTCCACAACTTGTAACGAGAAACGAATTGCATGTTGAGGCGACGGCTCTTTATCAACGTATACATATTTCTCGAGACTAACTCGTCTAAAATTTGAGTGTAAACCGTACTTTGTCGCGGTTACATCTCGTTTACGCACCGCGCTTTTAATTATCTGTCGATTTTGGGTAATCTGTTCCATTTTCGGGAAAAAAGAGATTTGTACGACTTCGCTCTGTCGTTCTTCGCAACTCGAACGGGCGGGAAGTAAAGAAAGTCGCTTATTGCACGTCGTTACATTATTTCTTTGCTGCAGATTATGCTTCCGATGCTCGCGTTGCATTTTATATCGCCAATTCGAAAGTGATTTATCCATTATCCTATTCTTCCGAATCAAAAATGCAAGTTGTTAGTTTGAGTAATTTGTATGACAGAAAGTCTTGGAAACCGATAACGCAAAAGGTAATAATATTTCGTGTGTTCGCGGTATTTCACATCGCGTACGGGAGTGCCGGAAATTTCGCGCGATCGATAATTTTCGCGAGTGAGTGTTGTGTAAGTGCAACAAGGAAATCTGAGAGGAGGAGGAGGCCGAGGAGGCATCGGGCAACGGCGGAGAAATCGTAAGGTAAGTGTCTTACATTTTTATTTAATTGTTACTTGTGCAAAATAATGCATCTGTTCTGTGTTTTTATTTTATTTATTCAAACGATTCAAACGAGGAGTCGAATAAGTGTTAGAGACAAAACCAATGTATAAAATTTTGTGAATTTATATTTAAAAGGGAGACTTTCTCAGTATTTTATATAATTATCTTAATAAATACCTATTTTTAAAAATATAAAATATGAAGCATATTTAGTACAATCATTTCGATTTGACACAATTATATCTATACTAATCATATACATATTTGTATTTTTACAGTTTAACACATACAATGTACAACTCTGCGGTTGCGAATCGTATCAGTGAGTGATAAATTACTATTTATTTTAAATTGACGTTGCGCATACAATTACTTCTTTGCATGTATAGAAATTCTTAAAAATATACAATGCTCAACTACGAATTGCGCGCGCGAAGCGCGCGTTTGGTCATCTCTAGTATATGTATAATAAAAAGATTACATGAAAAAACAAAAAAATGAAAACATATGTTCTCTAGTTTTTGTTTATTTTATTATAAACAAAAGATTAGTGAGATATAATTCATGAAATTTTAAAATATTAACTAGAAATAATTTTACACACATACATATCTATGTATCTGTTATTTTATTATTTTTTTATATCTCTTACGGAAAAACGAATTTTATGGAATGTGAAGAATAATTGCAAGTAGTACACAAAATATACAAATAAAGATTAGTGGGGGAAAGTAGAACTTCATTATTAGAAGTTATATAAATAGAAATAATTTGTAAATCATAAAACAAAGATAATAATATTACGAGCAATAACGTTGTAAAAGGAAGAAGTTAAGCAATTATCCATTATCTCAGGGTTAAATGTGCGTGCATATTCACCACGAGTGATCACAGACGAGGTATGCAGGATCGTTGGGCTATAACTTAGAACATTCATGGATCGGAATCCGAGCGATGCTAATTTCAACGTGGAATTTCAACGGTATCCCTCTCCCGGTCATAGTCTCGAGGGCGGTACACCACGAATTATATTAACCGCGTCGCGTCGGTAACCCCCTTGCCCTTGTTACTCCTTGTTAAAATCGATTCTGCTCTGAAAACTCTCGGCAATTTGTATATTTGTGAAATTATCGATGCTTTCAAATAGATATAATAATATTTCCACATAAAGTATAAAACATTATTTTAACGTAAGGAATTTTTATCTTAATTTTATCTTCTATTTAATCTTCACGTATGCAAATTGTTATCGTATTTTTATATCTAAAAATAATATTTTTTAATGAAAATTTAAGATTTTAATTTTAATTTATTTCTTACATCGCCATTATTAAAGATTTAAATAAAACATTCTTTATATAAGTTTTATTTTAAACATGAAGTATATCTAATAAATTTGCAATTCTCCAATGTTCCTGCGTTCGAAAAGGTCAATCTACATTTGACTTTATAATTTCATTTGTGTCGTGAAACTTTGGTCCGCAGAGATCACCGATCGAGCAGTACTTGCAAATATTTGCATCTAATGCTTTACCCTTTACCCAGCTCCTTCCCTTGCCTTCTATTGGAATAATTGTCGTGCTTTCGCCTTGCTGCACTAGCTTTATAGTTTGTTGTAGAATAAGCTTGAGATATACACATGCATATATGAATGTATGTATATTTATATGTGCAGATATACCTACACATAATATTTTTGTTCTATGTATAATATATTTAGTACAATGCTGGGAAATAAGACATAATAATAAATAGTTGTTTTTGATTTAGCAAGAAAAGGACTTTATAATAATTTATTATATTATAAATATATACATAACTTTAGTACTGATTGGTTTATGGAAACAATTTGCATTGATGATTAAGAGACAAAACGTTGTAAGATATTTACAGTTTTATAAAGAAATACCTAGACTAACACAACATATATTCTTTACAATTTAAACTTTTCTGGGTAATTATTTAGAGATACGGACCACCCTCCGATGACCTTGCCCTTGACATATGTTGTCAAGGTCATCACTCTGAGTGACCTTCAAAAGGTTTTAGCCGGCGGTCGTTGTTCGTTAAAAAGTTATTAACAAAAAATATTTAACGATGGTTTTTAATATTTAAGTTGCAAGTGCGTTTAGCACGGCACGCTGCGCGCGCCCCACCCCCTCCCGCCCCCGCCCCACCCCCTTCCCCTCTCCCACCCCACCACGCAACCCATGTTGTGTCGCTACAATTCGTCGGTATGACAGAAGGTGGTAAGTTGCTATCGGACACAGATTCTATCGGACACAGTCCCGATCGGACACAGGCCCGATCGG
>NW_011967221.1:1471217-1474422 GCF_000949405.1 Vollenhovia emeryi
GCCCGGCGATCGATATTGCCAGGCGAGGGGGAGGACAGCGCGCCGTTGCCGGCGAGCTTACGTCGCCGCTCCCGCGTCTCGCGTCCCCACCCCTCGCCTGGCAATATCGATCGCCGTGCGGTCACATCTCGCCACGCGCTCGAATTGGACAGTGGGCAGGGCAAAGACGACGATTTTTGATAATTAATTACTCGTTAACTATTGCGAAAATTGCAAATGGTTCAGGACTTTTCTGTTCCTCTCGATCCGTTCTACCTTCTCACGAGCTCTGGCACAAATGTTGTGACTCACCCTGTATAATGTTAAGTGGAAGCCACTAATTATCACATATTGTGTATGACTTAGAAAGATTTAATTTTAATACAATGTTTGCTTAACAGACTTACCGGTATTTAACAAATTTTCATAGAATTAAGCGACCTACACTGGCTAATGGTTTTTATTTAAAAAACGAGTATTACAACGTTTCGGCCCCGGGTTTGGGCCCTTTTCAAGTGTTCTGAAACGCAAATTACAAATTCGTATAACAAAGCTGAAGGCATATCCTAATGCAACTCTAAATTACATACCTTAGTGAATCACTGCGTCATTGTTCAGTATGTAATTTAGAGTTGCATTAGGATATGCCTTCAGCTTTGTTATACGAATTTGTAATTTGCGTTTCAGAACACTTGAAAAGGGCCCAAACCCGGGGCCGAAACGTTGTAATACTCGTTTTTTAAATAAAAACCATTAGCCAGTGTAGGTCGCTTAATTCTATGAAAATTTGTTTTTTAAATTACTGGCGATATATAATTTACCACTTTATTTACCGGTATTTACATTTGTTTTATTGAAACAAATCTGTGCGTCAGTTCTCCAGATGTGTAATGAATTTGTCACTGTGTCTATGAAATACTCAATATTGCCTGCTGTCTATAATAAACACAAAATAATAATTAATAATAACAAAATTGTAATGATAAAATGAATAGTAATAATACACAATATATTAATATTAAATGGTAGTTTACTAATATAATAATATATTTACAGTACAACAGCATTTTAATCTAGCTTTAATGAAAATAAAATTAAAAATAGAGGAAAGTACTCTATTATGAGATAGGTTTCTAATATGAGATAATAGGTTTTTAACTCTCAAATTCAATCACAAATCTTCTTTCGCAACGATTATACAATTTAACAATGAATTTCCTGCTAAACAAATTTCACTCCAAGGGCAATAAATTCACAGTAGAATCAACAGATGCCTATTAATTTAATAGAAACCCCGCTGTCTTGTATTAGGAGCCTATCTCATAATTGGGAACTTTCCTCTATAATAAAATTTAAATTAGAAATGGAATTTGAAAAAAAAGATTTTAAAAGTTTTAATTGAAACAAAATAAAATTATCTTACATTATGTTGAGAAGATAAATGGGAAAGAAGAAACTACTATTTATTGATAATGATGTTTCTATTAGAGCTGTTACTTTTGATAACTTTCGAAGCTTCGAAGATTTCAAAAGTTCGAAGTCAACTTCGAAGCTTCGAAGTTCGAATGTCGAAGCCTTCGAAGGAAATCACCTAGTTTCTACATGACATTGATAAAAATGAAACATTTTTTTGAGAGAAAAGTTTTTGTAAATAAAAAATTATCTCTTTACCATTTTTATATATTGTATTATAATATTTGATAATCTTATACCTCTTTTAGCATTGATAATAATAATTCTGACGTTAATGAACCATATTATTTAATTTATTATAATATAAAAGTACTTACAATGGCGAAACACAAATATAAAACAAATATCAACCGCTTCATGATGTTGGATTTTTTTACAAAATCTTTCGAAATTTCAATCAACTGCTTCAACTCACTCTAACTGGCTCCAATTTATCAATGTGCTACTGTCTATGTATATCTGGATATACTGTGTTTATATGTCATAGATAAAAATTCTGCAGTTTACGTATTATAAAGGTTATCGCATGGAACATTTATATGAACTTGCTGATACGAGGAAATGTCGAGTGTTCGGCGAACATGGGCATGTTGTGATTAAAAAAATTTGTTACAGCAACTACAGCGAATTAGCATAATAATGAATATGTCAAAACTTTATTTCTAATTAATGTTTATTGAACAGAAAGCTTTAAAATAATGTAGCTAGGTAACTTATTGTTAGAAATGTTGTAGCACTTGGCTAGACAAAAGTAAATTTAAAAATATTAAACAACAAATAATAATTGTAAACAAGAAACATTAATTATAATTGTACGAAAACAAGTATCAAAAGACGCGATCTGTTTCATCATCTTTACGCGAAGTGCGATAGTGGCTCATGTTCGTATTATTTTCCGCGAAGGAAAGACTCTACTGGGATATAGTAATCTTTCGAACAGGAATAAATACAATCAAGGAATATTCCTTGAAACTTGTTTATACATACAGGGTGTTTCGTAAAAATCGAAACAGGGTAAATTCTTGAAATCATTTTAAGACAAAAATCTTAATATTAAAATACTGAGGCAATCGAACTTTTTTTAATGGGTTAGGTTCAGTTTATCGAAAGTTTAGTTTACGCGCATTCGGCGAAGTCGGAAATGTCAGTCACGTGTCACGTAGTCTTTCACCGCGCTAGTGACGCTTGCGAGCGCCACGTTGCGTCAAAAATGTTAGAAGAACATCCCCCCCACCACTGCATGGTCGACTAAGACGACCACGACGACGATGACGACGTTTCTTAAATAGAAAATCGGAAATTCTATGTTTGCATCACAATATCTTTACTCATAGGGACACGTAGGGAAAAAATACAAACATTATGTAAATCGAACCCAAGCTACTAATTTAGCCTATTTAGAAGTTCATCGGTTCAGCCGTTGTTGAGATCCAAAAATCTGAGGGTTTGTCAACCTGCGTACTTGCGTAAACTATACGGTCGGTCTCACGCACGCGGTTATAGCTGCGCTTATACTTGGCGCGAGACATTACCTAATAACTGATATACAAATTATCGTATATGCATTGGTGTATACGGTGTGTATACAGGGTGAGTTATAACATTTGTCCACGAGCTCGTGAGAAGGTAGAACGGATCGAGATGAACAGAAAAGTCCTGAAACATTTTGCAATTTTCGCAATAGTTAACAAGAAAAAAATTATCGAAAATCGTCGTCTTTGCCCTGCCCACTGTCCAATTCGAGCGCGTAGCG
>NW_011967221.1:1474522-1494777 GCF_000949405.1 Vollenhovia emeryi
GCACTACGAGCTCGAATTGCTCACTGGGTAGGGCAAAGACGACGATCTTCGATAATTTCTTTCTCGTTAACTATTGCTAAAATTGCAAAATGTTTCAGGACTTTTCTGTTCATCTCGATCCGTTCTACCTTCTCACGAGCTCGTGGACAAATGTTATAACTCACCCTGTATAAGCGAAACACTACCGTATCGCGTGATTTTATTTAAAGATATATTCCTTGAATTACTTTTAATACTTTATCGAGCTATTATTTCTTATTCTGGTAGTATAGAGTAAGTTGTCAAATAATTTTCAAATAACCTTCAATTAATTGGCTTTATAATTTTATAATAAACTTCCCGACGTCTTTAAGATATCTTTTAGAGGTACATGTCTAAAAGATGTCTAAAAGACGTGTTAAAGACATCTTAAAGATGTCTTTTAGACATGCATGTTATCTGGGTTGATATAACAATAGTTAATAATAACAAACAATACTTATTGCCTGGTGGTTTAATAGTAAAATTTATTTTACAATATTATATAAATTTTTGGCATGGATAGGAAGAACAAAAACATTAACAAAAATTTATTTCGGTAATTAACAATTAAAGTCTTATAAAGAAGCAATTATTGAGTTTGTAGCAAGAAAAGTTTTGTAGAAGAAAATAAGTGCTGAAGTTTTAGATTTTATATTAAATTCTAAATAATGTTAAAGAAATTGTTATATCATTTATTTTAATATACCATGTTACTACATTAATCTCCAATTTTCCTTACGCTTTACTTCTGCAATTATACAGAGATAGAATTTCAAAGTCACTTCACATTCGTCAACCTTGCTTTTAACTGAAAAGATATGCGAATGAAATTATTATAGTATATTATACATACATATACAATACATATATGTAATCACAGTTTAGTAATCAAATATTAAATTATTACAATAAATAAATTCAAGTTACAAAATTTGTATTTATGAGAACCAGCACAACTAGCTTTTAATCACTAACAAAGAAAAAATTGTAATAATTACAATAATCAATCTTTAAGTATATTTAGTTTATAACTCACATTAATATGCATATATTATTATGTATGTATGTTTTCTGGAAATTTATTTTCATCATGTCCCTGCTAAGTTTATACTTAATCAACATTCTTACCACGATTAGAACATGTATCCAAAATTTGATTGCGCATAGCGATAAGCCTGTGGTTTGGACGCATTTTGGAGTCTAATATGTTCTTTATCTTCTCCACATTGATGTATGTACCTGACATCTAGAAATTATATATAAATGTGTATATATACACACAACACACACACGCACGCACGCGCGCACACACTCATAATAGTACATTGTAATTACGTTAGAAACAAAATTGTAATTATGTTATAAACAAGCTGTATAAGAATAAAATTAATAAAATTAATATTAAATAAATAAGTACAATATAAAATGTACATACGTGCTATATAAACTATAACAAAAATTTAAAAGAAACGTACAAAAATTTAATCCTATGTCACATATAACTTTTGTCCAACGTACTTACTGATATTTATATTTGTTTTATAAATGGTACATAACTTTTCTTTTCATTTTAACCCCCTCTACCTGTATACGAGCGGACAGACACCTCATCCGTAACACCCTGTATACATATAGGGAAGCCTTCCGCTATAATGAGACGAGTTTCTAATATGAGATAACAGCGTTTCGGTTAAACTAACAAGTGTTATCTATTGGTTCCATGAATTTATTACTCTTGATGTGAAATCTGTTTAGCGGAAAATTTACTGTCAAATCGTGCAATCGTTACGAAAAAAATTTGTGATTTAATTTGGACGTTGAAAACCTGTTATCTCATATTAGAAGCCTATCTCATAATAGGGTACTTTCCTCTATGTGTATGCAGGGTGTTTGACGCAAGAGGACCCCTACGAAAAATGGTTGTAGATTGGGTCAGACTAAAAAGAAGAATAATGTACTATTTTTTAAAATTCGCAATAGTTATCGAATAATTTATTGAAATGTCTGAGCGAATAAGCGCGTGGAAAGCGGTAGGCTGGGCTTGGAAGGTATATGGTTCCATATGGTTTTGCAACTTTGCAATATAAGATTCCCCCTCCTCTACTAGATTTTCTAATTTGTTGTATACAATACAACCACGTGTGCAATCTGCATGTGCACAATAATACTATGCGTGAAATCTGCATATGTGCAATAATGTTATGTGTGCAATGTGTTTGTGCATAATAAGGTTATACATATACGCAATAATGCTTGGCAATTGATCTGTAGGTAATCGGGAATGTAGGTAAACAAAGCTCCCTTGATTGTACTCATGACTAGTGTAAAATATAAATTTAGTTCAATCTAACAGTTATAATTAGAAATGTAGAAATTAATAAAAATGATGGAATTAAACAAAAAAACAAAAAAAAATTAAAATAATTAGGTCTTTTCTACAAAAAATAAACCAAAAAGCAATTATTTTACTTGAAGAGACTTTGTTATGAGAAATTATTAAATATAATATACAGGGTGTCGGATTCGATTTGGATCACTCCAAAGATTATATTAGATTGGGTCAAACTGAGAAGAAAAGTTATATAACATTTTACAAAATCCGTAATTATTAACGCGTAATTAAGAAAAACGTCTGAGCCAATAAGTGCACGGAGGAGCGGAAGGCCGGACTTGGCAGATATGCAAAATGGTGTACTTATCTGTTGACATCTCTCAAGATCCGATAGCGAGAGGTGGAATCACGCATCGATCGATGAGAGACGTCGGCGAGCGGGGAGCGGTGAGCGGGCGAACAGCGCGCAGCGAGCGAATGCGCGACATATGACATCGCGCTGAAAAAGTTTTTCTGGTGGTAGGAGAATAATACACCATTTTGCATGTCTGTCGAGTCCGGCCTTCAGCTCCTCCGTGCACTTATTGGCTCACGTTTTTCTTAATTACGCGATAATAATTACGGATTTTGTAAAATGGTATATAACTTTCCTTCTCAGTTTGACCCAATCTACTATAATATTTGGAGTGGTCCAAATCGAATCCGACACCCTGTATAATAAATTATTTTATTCTTTTATTTAACATTATTTTAATTTTCTTAAGTCTTACCAGATCCATTTTCTGTAATAGACAAACAAATAGACAACCAACTTTTAAAGCTGATTTTTCAACATCCGCCGTCATTATGTCGTCATCTACTAGCTGGTCCATTTTCATTAAATCATCTAGAAAAAAAATTCAAAAATAAATTAATTTGTATTACTAAGGCGGTAATCATAATTAGATCTTATATTTAAGACCGTCTTGAATTTATCCAAAGATGCTGGAAGGAATATTTTATTGGCCACAGAGTATCTAAAAATGATCTTAAGACGATTTTTAATACATATAAGATTTGACTATGAATACCGTCCTAATAAAATGTAATTGGTATTCTATGTCGAAGGAAACAGTGTCAATTGTCGAGTAGCTTTTGTTTACATTGTCAATAATTTTGGGCAATTATGCAGAAAAGTTACAACTCACGAATTTTTTTCATTTTGACATATGTTATAAACAGTAAAATCCTGAGTAATTTTACTTAACAACTATATGGCGGTCACGTATAGTTTCTGAGATATATCACAAATAATGTGTTGGTAATTATGTAGAAAAGATAAGTTATCTTAGATAACACATCACCAATTTAATTGCCATTTCACAGATGTGGTGCAGGGGATGCTTTTCTAAGTAATTCCCCTCAAGAATCATTTGATTCATTATAATGTTAGAACTAGATATTTAATAATTTATATTTTAATTATCTATACTATTAATTATATAATAATTACATAAATTGTAATTATGTTATGAACAAGCTGTATAAGAATAAAATTAATAAAATTAATATTAAATAAATAAGTACAATATAAAACATACATACGTGCTATATAAACTATAACAAAAATTTAAAAGAAACGTAGAAAAATTTAATCCTATGTCACATATAACTTTTGTCCAATGTACTTACTGATATTTACATTTGTTTTATTCATGCAGATTTCTACATCCGTTTTCGACATCGATAATGAATCTGCTATTTTATCTGTGATATCATCATTAAGACCCATTACCTGTAACAAAGATATATCATAGAATCACAATTAGCTATGAAAGGTTATAAGAAGAAATTTAAATGATAGAGTAAATAATGGTATTAATAATGTATAAGTAATACATTAATATATATTAGATTATTTATACAATAATATAACTACAATTTAATCTTATTTTAATAAAAATAAAATTAAAAGATTATATGATTTTTAAGAATAAATAAATAAATTCAAATTTGATTAAAAATACGTAAAATTTAAATTAAGATTGAAAAAGTCATTGTATTAACAAAATCCTGTCCCAAGAAAGACTTCTCTTTACGATAAATTCTTACGATACCTTCTATATACATATACATATATACTTCTTGCATATTTATTTTTAACAGGTTATGTTATATGTGCTTATTGATAATAATTCTAACGCCAGTTTAATTGTATGTATATAGAAAGTTGAATAGTATACACATATATTACACATTTATTTATATATACCACACATTATAAACATATACTTACACACGCAAAAGCAATAAATAGGTTAAAAACAAGTATTATTTGTCTCATGATTTTTGGATTTTCTACGACATTCCTATACGTGTTTGCTATACGTCTTTCGACGTTAGACTGCAATTGGCAATGCCAATTCACTCGTCCAATGACATATATTCCTCTCTCTGCTGTTGACATCTCGATATATAAATTTATGTACCATATATGTACATTACGATAGAATATTACGAAGCTTCCGTTTTACTGAGGTTATCGCGCAGGATATCTACGCAGACTTATTAAGAAAGAAATGTTCTTAGTGCTCGGCGAGCATTGGCGTGAAATACTCGTATCTTTGAAAAATTTGTTACGACTATTACAGTAAATTAATCTAGTTTTATATAATCGGTGCATTGACGTCGGATTTCTAATACAATACATCTATTTGCGTCTCATACTTCTACGAAGAAAGTATAGATTTTGTTGATGTATGTATTGTCTCTGAAACGTATACAATTGTTTTTGACAAATAAAATATTAATTATAACTTGTATACATTACTCTCTCGGAAAAAATTTTGGTAACAAAAATATTCTTAACATATTTAAACTTATCACAACTTTATGTAGTAAAAAAATAAAAATATTAAGATTAACTTAATAATTCCTATTTTTCTCTCTTGAATTAAATAAGACTAACTTACTATATTAAAATAAGGTTAATATACGGGGTGTCTGATAAAAATGTCGCCAAATGTAAAATAGTGGTAGATTGGGTTAAACTGATTGTGAGAAGAAAAGTCATATGCCGCGTTGCGAAACTCGCAATAGTTATCGAGTAATTAATTTATACATCTGAGCGAATGAGGACGTAGAATACGGTAGGCCGGACTTGGAAGCCATATAAGATAATCGATCGTTGAGCGGAAGGTGGAGCGACACGCGAGATACAACGCTCGCCGCCCGCCCCGCGATCCCCGCCGCGATCACTGTTTTTTCCCACCACGCTTATTCGCTCAGATGTTTTAATTAATTACTCGATAATTATTGGGAATTTTACAAAGTAGTACGTAACTTTTCTTTTTAGTTTAACCCGCTCTACCTGTGTGCGAGCGGATGGACACCTTATGCAGGACATCTTATCTAGAAATACAATACATTAAAGAGAATGTGTGTACTTTATAAGTATTTAGCTACTTTACAATACGAATAAGATACAGCAATTCAGGGCCTTGATTACATAAACTCAAATCTTTATTTATTTATTAACAGATATTACAACTATTTTTATGTAATTTTACTGTTATAATTACTATAAAGTAACAGATTTATTGTTTGTGGATTTGATTAATATTTAAATCAAGTCTTTCCAAATGCATGTAAGTAGGTTGAAAGACTTATCGCACATGTCCGGTGTTGTCTTAACTGAAATAACAACATAATAATAATTATTTGTTTACGTATTACTCTCTGCATTGTTTATAAAACCATATTATTCTATAGATATAATCTTTTGTGTACTTATACAGGATATCTCACACAGAAGAACACCTACGAAAAATGGTGGTAGATTTGGTTAGACTAAGAAAAAAAGTCATGTACCATTTTACAAAATTTGTATTAGTTATCGAATAAGTTATTGAAACCTCTGAGCGAATAAAGGCTTTTTATTTTAGTCTGATCCAATCTACCACCATTTTTCGCAGGGGCCCTCTTGTGTCAGACACCCTGTATATAAAATATGCTTACCTTGGTCGACGCAACGGTTTATAGTTGCGTACATTTCAGCTTGCATACCGGGCTTTAAAAGAGCGTTTGCTAATTTGCCATATAGTTTGTTCGTTTGAATTTCCGAATCGATAATCTGAAATTGTAAAACAAAATACTTATAAAATTTATAATTTATCAATATGTTATGATATCTTAAAGATGAACGAGGCGTTTATTATATAAATAAAAATTTGTGAACTTGATTGTAAGTAAAGTTTATTATTTGGAGGAGGGTATCGATGGGTCTTTCCGGTTGCGAAAAGCCACAAACGAAAACTACACCAAAAAGTTCGAAAGAACGTCTATCAAGCTGATACAGCCACGTCAGCACAATAAAAAAAACTTACTAAGAAATTTAGTGCTCTTTTGTTGCTAATTTGTTGCTCAAGTTCTGATTTTGTTGCTCCAGCCAATTCGGAGAAAATAGTGGCTATGCTAACTTTAAATTAAAATTAGCACAGTCATAAATAATATAAAAATAAAAGCACAATACATTTTTAGAGCAGCTTTGTTACTAATTAGTTGCTCTATTTTGGATTTTTGTTCCACTTTTAAACACCAAAACCATCCTCAAAGTTATTCTCTCTAGATTTAAAAAATATCTTAAAACTTAAAATTTATTAAATATTTCGATTGACAATATTTCTTTGATTTTGTTGCTTGCCACTCAATAAAAAATGTTTTATTATAATTTTCTAAGAAATTGTGGTAAATATTATATGCGTATTATACCTGGCCTCGTTTACGTAATATGCACAATGTGAGACAACCACTTTTCTTCAGTTTCTCTGCGTTTTCTGAATTCTTATACGATCCATCCTTTATTTCCGCGTGTGTAATGACATCAGCTAAAAAATAATGAATTATTAATAATTAATCCTTATCATAAACATTTTTTACAATAAATAATAAGTGTTATTTACTCTAAAAAGTGAGTATTTTATTATGTCTAATTTTACTATTTTATTTTTATTTCTTAAATTATATTTTTTTTAAGATTTTTTAATCTATTTATTGTGTTGAATCTCCAAAAAATATTTATCAAATACCAAAGTAATCAAAATAGTAATGTGTAAAATAGTTGAATATTTGTCAACCACACAATGTATGTAAAATAATTTATATTATTGAAGTTAATTTAAGAAATTTTGAAAGTTTACCTTCCGTTAGATTTGCGAACTCATAACATTGTTGTAAATCCGCGGTGGACAACGATCCACCGTATAAAGCTATGTCAGCAATAGTGTTGGCATAAGCAACCATCTAAAATCGATATTGTTAAACAAATACAACAAAGACTGTACACAATATAGTCTAGACAATGGATTTGAAAATTATGTTATAATAAACTTAACATTAAATCGCGGTTAAAGTATATACATAGAGAAAAATCCCTTACTATGAGATAAGCTCCTAATATAAGATAGCAGGGTATTGCGCTAAATTAATTTTGACGTTGAAAACCTGCTATCTCATATTAGAAGCTTATTTCATAATAGAGGACTTTTCTCTATGTATAATATGTATACATATAGTACATAGTATCACAATTTAAGGCGATTCATCGTTAAATATATTGTTGCTCTATGTAGCGAATATTAGCTATAAATTATTTGCATTACAAATATTGCACGTTGTAACAATACCAACATTGTTTAAAAACTGAAATGTTAGTTTTTGCTAATATTACTGATTATTATATGTGCACATGATCATCGATGACTATATTTTATGCAACAAACTTAATATGATTATTGAAATTTGATATGTTTAAAATATATTATACTTTTGTAGTTTTAATTTTTCCTTTACAACACATTGGAAAGATGGCCAATGATAATGTAGTATTTTAATAATATAAATTTTCTGTATTTTTTAAAATGTCAATTACATATACTTTAAAAGTGAATATTTCAATATTCATATACTTTAAATGTGAATAATTCAATTATAATACAGACACTTACGGCAATCGCCATCAGGCAGATTAACAGCTCGAATAACTTCATAGTCTTTCTTTCACTAATAAGACACGTTTGATGCACAGTTTTGTGAACTGACATTGATGCCCCAATATGAATCGCTACTTATATCTTCCAAGCGACCGTTAAATATCGCAGTCGGAAAAAAACATAAAAACTTGTTACCGATTATCATGTTACATACATATACATATGTGCAGTATGCCTATTTTGTGATACATTAGTGATACGATGATGTTATCGTTACACATCGTTTCGTGAACATAACGATGCCAAACAAAAAAATCGCAATCTGTATTTCAAGGATAGACGCTGAAAATAAGTAAATTATCAAATTATCAAATTTTGTGAGGTTATCAAGAGGCATGGGACTCTTTCATGATAATAACAGCGTAACGATGATTCAAATAATAGCAAAGTTTTAATAATTATTGTAAGTTACATAACAGTTAAATAATATCAATTAAAATTACATTAACAATAAATAAATAATAATGATTATGAATTCAACATAATTAATTTGATATTATAATTTAAATAAATTATTTAATAAATTAAATAAAGCAATGAACGAACATCTAAGTCTGTGTTAAATTGGGAAAATCGGCTACAGAAACGTACGAAATGATTAAATCTGCGTATGGTGACGATGCTATGAGTCGTTTGCGAGTATTTGAGTGGTTTTCGAGGTTTAAAGCTGGAGCACAGGCCATATCTGCAAAACATCTAGACTCTAGACGAAGAAAATTTTTAATAGGCTACATCGATAATTCAGGTCCTATTATACATATAATAAGTGAAATATTACAACAAAATTTTTAGAAGCATTTTATTAATTCACAATACGATGCATTTTTATTAATATAATAAAGAGAATAAGTATTTTTTATATCATTATATTGAAAGAGTAGATAATGGATGTATTTATTGGTTAGATGAAATCCTTCCAGAGACATGTGAGGAGATCGAGAGACTTGTCGCACATATCTGGGTTTGTTTTAACTGAAATAATCATATAAAATAATTATTTGCAAATTTTTTTATTCATTATATGGTTATATAGATTATTTTATGTTATAAATTAGACTACTATTTATAATTTTGACTACATTTAAGTAATATTATGTGCCTGTAAAATTGCATTAAAATCGAAGGTGGATAGTCCTCTAAAGTTAAGCCAATTTCTCAAAGGAACTGGTAAATAAATAAATGAGGAATTGATAAATAGATAAATCAGTGTTAAACTATGCAACAGAAAATATATTATGACATAAGTACTTTTATATTTGTAATATTATACAAGGGTGCTTCGCAACTTTTTGACCGCCGTTCACGGGAAGGTAGAGGGGTCTAATTGTAAGACAAATAGAAAAGTCCTCTACCATTTTGTACTTGGAGGAATACTAATCGCCGTATTAGCCCGACCTACTGGCAAATGTAAAATGTATGGGGGGGGGGGATATGCCAGTGTGAGGAATGTGCCACTTGTTATGTTTAACAAAGCTACGGCTAAGAGCGCTGTTGTAAATACCGTGGAATTATTAAAAGTTTCATACATGTTTTGAACAAATTTTCTTTACTTTTTGTCAGTATTATTATGAAATGTGTATAAGGAGTACGAACACAGTCTTTCAACATGGCTCCAAAAATGTGAAAACTTAGGGGTCGCGGCAATTGCATTGCTTTGAGGTTTATATTTGTTTTCTCGCTTGCACTATTGTGTATCTCCTCTCACTTTAATCTATTGAACTATCCGAAGCAATGCGACGACAACACCGCAAGTAGCGAAAAAGGGAACCCTTGCTGTTCACCATTTTTGGCGCTAAACAAGTTATACGTGTAGATAACACATACTCGTATTAAAATAAGATCATAAAAAAGAATTTTACTAGATCTAATGTTTTATGTCAAAATGTGTACGGCTGAAGCATTATCTATCCTTTTAGTGTATCTGTATATGCTTATGCACTAAAATACCCGTATGCATATGCTTACCTTGTTCAACGCAACGATCCACGGTTGCATATATTATAGCCTGAGTACCGGGATTCAAATGAGCATGTGCCGATTTGCCGTAGAGCTTGTTCTTCTGAATCTCCGAACCGACAATCTAGAAAGGTGAAAAGCAATTATGATATTTATTTTTGTATTCTAGATGATTCTAGATGATAATTAAAAATTGTGAAACAATCGAGTTATTACGTAGAAATTTATTACATACAAATATTATTAAAAATACTAAATTGTAATATTGTCTGATCGGACTTGTAATCGGATCCGAGCAATTTTATTTAGTTTCAATTAAAACTTTTGAAATCTTAATTTTTTCAAATTCCATTTCTAATTTAAATTTTATTATAGAGAAAAGTCCCCAATTATGAGATAGGCTCCTAATATGAGATGGCGGGGTTTCTACTACATTAATAGACATCACCTGTTGGTTCCATTATGAATTTATTGCTCTTAGAGTGAAGTCTGTTGAATAAAAAATTAATTATTAAATTGTATAATAGTTGCAAAAAAAGATTTGTGATTAAATTTGAATGTTGAAAACCTGCTATCTCATATTAGAAGCCTATCGCATAATCGAGGACTTTCCTCTACGGATAACAGCACCTACTTTAAGAATAACGATAAATGCTGTGTTCTTTATTTTCGATAATTAATGATTTTAAATTTTTCAACTAAACTGGTGTATAAGTACATATACATATAATTAATACTTACCTGTTCTCGTTTTTGTAATATGCATAACGTGAAGCATCCGTTTTTTCTCGCCTTTTCTTCATTTCCTGGGTTTTTATAAGATTCATCTTTTATTTCCGTATTTGTAATCAAATCCGCTAGAAAATAAATAATTACTATTATTGTGAAGCTTCATTGTACAAAATACATATTTATTTTAGTATTTTACTGAAACTATTTTAATATAATTATTGTTACATAAATTTATTTATATTCCTTTTAAATTACATTTGTATAGTTTTTTAAGGTACTTTATATTGACTTATCGTAAAAAATATTTATTAAATATTTAAGAATCGAGATACTCTACAACACTATAGATTCTGATACTATTCGAGGAATATTACAAAAATATGGGATATTATAGGGAAATTTTTAGAATTTAAATTTTAAACGAATAAATTCAATTTTACAAAAAGTTTTAAGTTATTTCACCTTCCGCTAGATTCGCGTTGTTATAACATTCTTGCAAATCAGCGGTAGATAGTGATCCACCATGTAAAGCAATATCCTTAATAGTGTCTGCATACACCACAATCTGAAAAATAAATAATGTTAGATAATACTATTTCAAAGCAATAAAAATGTAAACTAGATATAATATTATAGTTTATATAAAAGTAACAATATTCTGAATATTACATTGCGATTAAAATATATACTTATTTATATTACTTCTATACATATTATAAATATTATACATATATGTAAATATATATATATTATATATTTCATACAAATAAATATATTCATACAAGAAATATTAGTCTATGACGACTGAAAAACTTAAAAATAAAGGAAGTAAAACAGTGCATTCAATCACTTGTGTTTTAGTATTTCTTCAATATTTTAAATCAACTTTTTTTAAATAAAAAGTATTCAAATTAGGCATCAATAACATTTATTCCGGGATTGAGTATGAAATATAACAATTTGTTTATGCACCAATAACTTAAATCTTGTCTAACGTTTACTGTTCGATGTTTCTGACGTGCTTCTACAGGCAAAATTGAATTTTATTCTTATTGCTTGATGTACAGCATACTGACATACAACATATACTGGCGTAGTCATTGTATTATTACACTTAAAAAGATCTAAATTTATGGTAGACACGTCTTGAAATAAAGAAGAAATTATAGCTGTGTCAAAAGAAGTTTTTATTTCTGTTAAATATAAATCCTTTGTCTTTTTGTTTAAATAATATTTTAATTTTGGTAAAATAATAGTAATTTGATTACAATATTAATATTAATATTAACAATATAATTAGAGCTCTTAATGCAATAATTTAATTGCCATTACTTACGGCGGTTGCCATCAGGCAGACGGATAGCGCGAGGAATTTCATGACTTTGTTCTTCACTGATACAACACGTTCGGTGCGCAGTGTTTTGTAAACTGATGATGGTGCCCCGATGCAAACTTCTACTTATATCTCCTATGCGAACGCTAAATATGGCACTCGACCAAGAGAAAACGTTACAGGAAACTTATCGCCGATTATCATCTGACATGCGCACAGAAAAGGTATAACAGGAAAAACCTTGCTACATCACGCGGTCGATGAACGAATCAAGGAAGATGCGCATTTATCGGGGATTCACGCCGCAACATGCGTCATTTGGTCGTTTAAAAATATTACAATTTTTCATAAAGATGAAATATTTATTATTATAACATAGGTATCTGATTGGAGATTTGGCATGATAAACGCAATTTAAAGATCGAAGGCAAACATTGTAATTTATTGTACATTATTTTGTTCTACATTTTAGATTAGTATTTGTACGTATTTTAACTTTGTTATTTTATTTTATTATTTTTTAGTAATGTACATTCTTTGAGTTGGATGTTTGAAATTTTTGTGTTTTATCTCGGAGAATGTTTTATTTAGAAATGTTTGAAGAGTTAAAAAATATTATGAAATGGTTATTATCTGTTATATGTATAGATTTAGTATTCAGTATTTTTCAAGTATCTTTCAAACAATCTAAAGTTATAAAAGGAATTAGCGTCCAAAAAATTTTTAATTCTATTGTGTAAAGAATGAAAGTTTGAATTTATAAATTTTGTTTGAAGGCTTTTTATTATGAAAAGTTTTCTTAATTTATTACGTAATACTTTATTTAAAAATTCAATAAAAATGATTGTGAAGCAAACATGATGACTGTTATCTTCGAAACGACTCGTAGGATTTCCCTCATTTTTAAATCCTAACTGAATAACTCCACTGACCTTATTTATGAGAGTGGATCATGATAACTCTATGTTCTTAAGATAATGCTTCCATCTAAATATTTGCAAAAATTTCGTTTTGTAACAAATGCTAAATAAAACTTACAAATTCAGCTACTGAAAAATTATACTTTGCTTTTCTTATCAACTAAATCTTTTTATACTGAAATACAATAGAAACAAATAGAATTAAATAATGAAAATAAATAAGATCCTTAACTGAAAAAATTTTCCTTGTTCTAACTGGAAAAATTTTCTATTTAAATACTTTTTTAAATAATTGTTACTATAATAATAAAAATAATAAATATTATTCATTATTTGGAAGGTAATAATTAGAATGCAGTATTAACAAAGTATATTATTTATATTAAATTTGGGCTACATATATTTGTTTTCTCCGAAAACATGCTCTTCTATCGTTACTTTTATCACGTTTTATTATTCTTGACACGATTCGACAAGAGTATTCATTACGTCCGTTTTTCGGTCAACACATTTAAGTGCTTTACCGAGAATCGGACTAGATTGCGTGAAAACTAATAATGACGAAAATAGTAATAAAGATAATAGATTTTATTCTTGCCTGAAAAGATAACGCAATTGGTAAACTTTGCGGCGAGGATCTGACTTCGAAATGTTCTTACAAATTAGGTAGGAGGGAAGTTGTGGTGGTAATTCCTTGAGAAAGAGAGCTACATTTGTTTACATAGAATGTAAACGTATCTCTCAAAGAAGTAATAAAGATACGATATAATACGAACTAATAACATTGAATATCTTCAAGTGCTTTTTATGCCCCCTCCCTCTTTCTCCCTCCTTCCCTCTTTCCCTCTCTTCCTCTCTCCTTCTCTCCCCCTCTCCATCTCTCCTCCCTTCCGCCCCTTCCCTCCCCTTCCCTTCCCTCCCTATTAATAATTATAATTTATTTCCTTTAATAGAATAATATTTATTCTTCAAATTGCATAGTTTAAAAAACCCATATCGTTGATCAAAAAAAAATGTTAATGAAAATTGATTTAGTGTCTCATAGTATCCCTAATTAATACATGTAATTAATATAGTTTATAATTTTTATATGACGTAATGTTTCAAATAATGAATATAAATGTATAACAGTAAAAAGAATTGTTACACGACTTTAGGCTGGCAGCTGGTTTATTTGTTTGATTCTGACGTTCCGACTATACGGGTTGTGGTCCTTTTCAAGGAATTGGATAATAAATATTACGTCATCGGTGTTAAATTAAAAAAGAGGTTTGACCGCGTCGGAACGTCGGAATCAAACAAATAAACCAGTTGCCAGCCTAAAGTCGTGTAATTCTTTTTACTGTTAATCAACTACTGGCGATTCACACTTCTTAGTTATGAATGTATAATATACATATTTTTCGAATATGTTGAAGTATATTAATCTTTTTTATGTATTATTATGCTAACATGTTATAGGTAACATTGTATGATACAAATAAATTGTTAAAACTATTAAACTAATTAATTTTATTTAGCATCATCAACATGATTTGTAAGCAACAAGTTTTATTGTGAATCTACTTATCGAAACAGCGTTTAGATTTGTTTAAACCCCGACATCATAAATTTCTCTTATATTATACTACCACTGCATACAATATACATAGGAAATGTTATAATCCAAACAACATAATATATCATACAAATTCTCTTTTACTTTTTGTCTTCGCCCATTTGATCGAGTGTGCAAAGCATTAAACCAAAAACTCTGTTTTCTCGCGTCAATTGGGAATCTTCATTCACTAGAGTAATTAAAGCAATTATTAGTAATTATTAACAAAATTATATAAATATAAGCTATGTATTATATAATATTGTACAGAACATTATGTGCAAATTGATATGAAAAGTTTAGTTTTAAATTGATAAAAATCAGGAAACTGTAGAAAAGAAAACTTATAACTCCAATAACCTTGACTTTCAAATTCAATGGGAAAATCATAAAACATGGCGAACCAATCAGAAGCTGGATACCGCATGTCCAGACTCTGATTAGAGGGTCTCTAGATCCGACCTACTCTAGATCCGAGTCCGGCCGCTTCCTACACGCTCATTCGTTCAGACGTTTTAATTAATTACTCGATAACTAGTGGGAATTTTACAAAATGGTATATAACTTTTCTTTTCAGTTTGTTCCCCTCTATCTGCACATGACGTCGTAGACACCTTATTCCTAACACCCTGTATATACGCACACACCAAGTGATTTAAAACTAACAAGGGATATGACAGTGCAGCGTAAATTTGCGTAATAGAGAAATCTCGAGTTCTCGGAATTGAATACACTAACCTCATACGGACTAGTTGGAATAGAAAGCTTATATTAAAATGTATGAATTATAAAATTCATTCTTAGGCTGCGGTGAAGTTGTCGCTTCAAATGTTACGAAGTATTCTTCTTCTCTTTTCTTTCAGTAGAGATAGAAAGAGAGGAGAAATGTTTCGAAACGTTTGCAGCGACAGCTTGACCACAGCTTACGATATTTAAATATCGGTTAGTGCTTGAAATATTTTATTCTAGAAGCTCATTTAACGAATAAAAAAAATTCCAGACAAATTTGGTCGATGTGTACACAGTGACGTAGACACGTAATCAGTTATTCTTTCAATACTTGGAGATTGAATAGTTTGATATAGTTATGACAAAATTGAGAGAACAAAAATTAGGACAGAGATACAATTTATAAGTGATTTTATGTTTACTTACGCGAATTAATGCATTCCTCTAAAGCTTTTTTATCCGTAATTACTATTTCCTTGTCTGCTTCCATATCTTCAATTAGTTTGTCTGTAACCAACTTACTATCTACCATCTAAAATGAAAAAGAAAGGATATATAATACGCCATAGCGATTCTACAATATAAACTTAATCAAAATTGAATAGAATAGTAGCAATAGGTAATCTTTTAAAATAAATAAGTTGTGTATATGTTATACATATATTGCCTACTTACACATATCTAAAAGAATTAATGCCGTTATTCTACTTAATGTTGATTAAGTTTATGTTAGACAGTATATTTTATTAGATATTACAATTTAAAATATTATATACAGAGTGGCTCATTTTAATCAATCCACTCAAATATCTCAAAACGTATAAGTTCCAGTAGAAAACTTTTCAAACAAAAGTTGTAGGATTTCAAGTAACGCATTACATAGTAGTCGGGGAAATAAGAGCGCGTCAAGACGGCACGGGGGAAATGCTCAAGCCACTTGAGCCATAACACGGCTCATTATGCATTTTAATGGAAATATGATGAACAAACAGCGGTTTAACAATTATGTCAGCTTCGATGCAGTTGTCATCAGAATTTTGTATATCTAATAATTTATTAGTATAACACTTATTGCAAATTATTTACCATTCCAGTTTTTTCTAATATACAAGCCAGGAAAAGAGAGTATGTCGTAAGAGATTGTTTGACATCTTCAGTAATTTCTTCAGGCTTTATGTTTTCCCAGTTCTGAAGCAAGGGTAGTATTTCCTCTAAAAAATTTAAAAAATTTTCTAATTATGTTAAATTTCAGGATATAAATTTGGAAATTTATATAAAAATATGGAATATAAATAAAATTATTTATACACTTCTGATGATTTACTTGTATCTATCTTAAGTTCCTCTAGACATATTTTTACTTCCGCAACGTCGCTACCGAATTTCTCTGCTATTTCCTCTATATCTTTATCATCTGCAATTACCTAAAATACAGTTATATTACATTATACATACTTTATTAATATGATAATGTCATTATTATCGATAACGATTGCACATGAATTTATTGTATAAAAAATATAGTGGAGTCCCCTATTATGGGATAAACTTCTAATATGAGAGAGTGGAGTTTCTACTACAATAAATTAATAGACTTCATTAGTTGATTCCACCATGAATTTTTGTCCTTCGAGTGACATCTGGTTAGTGAAAAAATGATTATTAAATCGTATAATCGTTGCAAGAATAGATTTATTAAATTTGGACATTGAAAGCCTACTATCTCATATTAGAGTCCTATTTCATAATAGACGACTTTCCGCTAATATAAATGAATTGTATCATAAAAGAATCGACAGATATTATAAAGAAATATTGAAAAAGTTTTATAATATATGTGTGTTTTATTTTTGTACTAATTTTTTAATAACAACTTATTTCATCAATTTGACGTCAATTCTTTCTAGAAAAGTATCAGATATAAAATCATAGAACAAAGCTATGTATTTTTATGCTCCTTTCTCTTATCATTGAATCAATATAGATATCAAAATAGTCTTTTCTTTATATGAGGCCTGGGGCTCTATTCTCGAAATCATTTGCAATATTATGCATACGTACATTTTGAATAGTCTAAATACGTATATGCTTTTGAAACGATTCATTATTCATGAACATCATACAGTGTACAGACAGTCTGTTGTTCACGGTTGTCGTATACAGACGTGGCCTGTCACGTCGTACTGTATAGTTTATCTAAAAATCTAAGGACGAACTCGCACAGCCATGGACCACCGATGATGCATTATCAAATACCATTCGAAGTATCCGATGATCGCATACACGTGTCCAAAGAACAGAAGAGAATTCGGGTAACCAAACATCACATGAATCTCCACAACGCTGATCACACCGTTACAATGAAGAGAAAGTAAAAAGACTCTACACATCCAAAAACACACATCAACGATGCGGTATATGTCCGAAAAATATATTATACCAGCGCACAAATTTGTTATAGTCATTGAAAAGGGTTACCTTCAGTAACCGAAACGTCTGACATTATACTTATCGATATTTATTTATGTTTGAATAACAATTCTACATGCGTGCTTGTTTCTTTCCATCTTTTTAAAAAAAGACAATACCGATTTGCACAATATCGTCATATGCTCCTAACGCCATATCACAATTACTAGTTTATCTTAAAGGAGCTTATTAATTAAAATATTTTTTAAATACGATTATTTCCAACTGACCATTTGCGTACACACCTATATGGAGAATAGGGCCCCTGACCTGAAGGCAAGTCGGGTCGCCTACTCAGCAGGCGATCTAACAAGAATGTTGAATTTGGTATATGTATAGGCCGCGAGCTAAATTCAGGGTGTAATCGTGACCTTTCTTTACTTTCATGTGATTAGCTACATGCTACAAGCTCTTTTTGAGTTTTAATTGTGATTCGATAAAAAAATTAAATATTATAAACACAAATAATATAATATAATAATTAAGAAACCTTCATTTGACATTTTTGCGTAAGCTCGCAGATGCATCGTCTAATTCGCACAAGGATTTTATACTTACCTTCCTCTTTCAGATGTTCAGATGCATTCAGAAATTATTTTATAATATATAACTCAAAATATGTTGGGCATAATCTAGTTTTCTTAAAATAAAATATTTTGTACTTTGATTATTTTCAAATATACCTTTCCACTTAAATATGAAGGTTATAGTAGTTTTAACTTTTTGCAACCAAATTTTAGAATAGCAAGTTAGTCTGAGTGACAAAACTAATTTAATAAATTTAAGAAATACTTTTAAGCTTATTATAATAAAATACTGTTTTGAGACTTGGTTAAAATGTGCGATGTTTAAAATTAAAAAGATAATAATCTCCCTCCCCATATTCGCTAAAAAAATACAACTTTATTGCTCATCTTATATACTGCATTAATCAATTTGTATTCGTATAAATGTTTTATTTAACATTATCTGAACGAAGTGAAAGGAGGAACAGCAATATAAATATCAGTGTAAAATATAAGTACATACATGTGTTAAAAAACAAATTGCACTTACGATAGCAATGAATGCTAAAACAAAAAACGCGACTCTCTTCATCTTTCTACGTTTCAGTGATAGAAACGAACAACTTGCACAAACTTAATCCAGCAACTGAGCACATTGTATTTCTACGGCACATATTTATATTCCTTCGTAACTGACAGTGATGCCGTTCCGCAGAGCGATCAGCATGCTTAGGCGTGTGGAGAGGATGCGCTGGCACGCACACACAGCCATGTCCCATGTGTCAGACATAGATCTGCTGTCTCCTTCTCGAGTGCTATATGAAAAAGAAAATAGAGAGCGAGAGAGTTAGCATAGACTTTAATATTCAAAGTAAATTCCGTAAATTGGATATTGTTCATTTCATAAAATGTTTTTTGAAAATGTTTTATTCCTTACTAATAATGAATTGGACCATAGACGGCGTAGCGTTGTATATGATCTTACATCATCGATATACGAGAGGGAATTCTGCATTTGTGTGCATGTGACGTACATGGCGCGGATTTGCGGAAGTGCGATTGGTGTAATTGGCCGGCATATCAGATTTGCATAAGTTTCGATGGCGCGATATTACGCGACTACAATATCACAATTGTTTCGTATACCATGGTATGCATGCGTGTGGTAGGTATATGTTAGTGTGCGGCAATTCTTTTTCTACATAAAGCTACTATTTTATTCAAAAACTGAACAATTAATGTAATATAAATAAATGTATAAATAATATAAGTATGGCAGTTTTAATCAATGCATATAAGTAAAAATATATAAAGAAAAGAGAATCTTTTATCCTTTTATATTATTAATATTTTTTTATTTAGTGAGTTCCTATTGATATTTTGTTAAGTAAATTACTTAAAAAATTGCATTTATATAAATGATAAATTTTACAATCTAAGGTTAAAGGAAAATACAATTTTTTTACGTAACATGATGCTTATGTCAATAATTACATTTATAATATCACATTTTGAAGTACTGTATAATCGATATAAATATATCATAATTAATATATATTTTATATAAGAAATATTCTTACTAAATGAAGATTTAAAATGTAGGAAGTAGGATAGCTATAGGAGTTCTAACT
>NW_011967221.1:1498787-1523403 GCF_000949405.1 Vollenhovia emeryi
TTTGCTGGGATAGCACTTGTGGACGGTTTCCTTTGCTTGGTTTCTTTTGGTTTCATCAGATATAATTTCATCAAGTATATCTAAACCCTTTTCTAATATAAATTTTCCCTGTTCATCGATCTGAAATCAATAAAGTTATATGTATAATGTTAATTATTTATTAGACATAAAAAATCGATAAAAAAAAGTATTTTAAATTTTTGTGGAAATCATACAGGTTCGCCTGAGTATTGTGGCCATACGGAAAAGATGGTCAGGCTATAATAATTCTTTTCTTTAATAATCGCTAAATAGTACATTTTTGTTGTCTCAAAGATAATAGTTATTTAGTATAATTTATGTGTGTACGACATTTAAAATAAAGATGTTACATTGTTCGTAAACCAAAAATATCTTGATATTTCTGCTAATAAAATTTCGAATTTGTAAGATTTGTATCATTTATATTGACAAATACAAGTAGATTTATTGTATTAATTCAAATTTAATTACAATTTTTATCATAATGATGTATCAATATATGTATTTATAATATTACACCATATTACATCATGCCAGTGCAGAGAACATTGGCTTAACTTTCAATTATTTGATACATTGTATAAATCGTTTTCATGATTGACGTGCGATTGTAATTTCTCGCATAACAACTTCAATTATTATATTGTATTTATGTGTGACAAAGTTTAGTTTCTTAATTAATTTAAGATATAAAGGAGAATGATACTTGTGCAACGACATTCCACACATAAAATGTACTATATTTATACAAGAAATAAATAGATACCTACCACATTTTCCTTGCGAAGAAGACAATGGATTGTCTCGGATTCAGTCGCTGAAAAAAAATATGCATCTGAAACTACTCTAGTCTACCACAATTTTATTTATACTGATCTAACAATTATTATATCAGTTCCTATTATCAGTTACGGCTCCTGTTATCATTGAACAAGTTCAGAGGTATTGTCAGACCGCCTACATACACTATTACACACACACTAACAGAAACAAATGTAGAAACGGAAGCCATTTAATGCCGCAAGGCAAAGATTAAATAATTAATATAATATTCAATATTTACGCTGTTTGTTTAATTCCTCGGAACATTTTGCAACGGTGTCGTGGATATGTGTCACTACTTCTGGATTGGTGGCGTAGACCACTACCTGAAATCCAAAAGATTTAGTTAGGTTTGTACGTTTCCTAATATATTTTTTATATTATATATTTTCTAATAACTTATATTTAAAATATTACTTACATCATATTTAAATGATCTATTTAGATATTCTGAATATATATTTATGCAACATATTGAGATGAGAAGAGGTGAAATGATATAATTTTGTTTTACATATATTTAAGTAAATGATTATATATTACAGATGAATGAGCTTTGTGCTATTGTTTTAATGCAATAGTGCACAATATTCTTTTAAATATATATTTTATTAATTATTTTGTCTTAAATGTCCACAGTGGCAGTATTTGTCTAAAATCGATAAGAAATACGACAGCCACGGTCCGAGCAGGATATACGTACATAGCTCAATAATTTATTACTGTTACAAATATGTTATTTCAATTATAGTCTAAAATTCAAGTGATGTACAATTGCAACGTAATAATATTATTATTATTTTAAGTTTCGCATAATATCCGTATTCAGCTATAATATATTCGATTAATATATGTATATGTACAAAATGATTAAAAACATACACTACTAAAAAAAATAGAGAACACTTTTCATACCCTAAAAATTGGGCTATTTTCAAACCACTGAAACTCGGTGAAAAATCATCGTAGACTCCAAATTAAAAAAGCGTTTTAAAGCTTCAAGTTTCAACTTTAAAACATTGTCAACGATTTATTTAAATATGTTCATCTTCCTCGTTCTGTGCTTTAAAAAAAATACATTGTTTTGTTCCTTAAAATTACGTATATTTGACACACTGCAGCTCGATAAAAAAATTTCTCTCTACAAATTCGATACAAGTTCCACAATACCATAGAACCTTATTTTATGTTATTGTATATGTACATATTATATTAGGCTCATACTATTACTTTCAACTTACACAAAGACATGCGATAAACACGGGAGTTTTCATCCTGTTCTTCGAAAATATTGTGAGGCACATTAATTCCGTAGCGTTTTTCCTTGCACTGTAAGACTTCTCAATACCCTAACTGCGTATTTATACTTCGAATGTAGTTGGTGATGTAATAGCATGCTTGTAAATGCTATATACATTTTCTGGAAACTTGCGGCGATCTAATTTACATTGCTAATTTACATTACATCCGGAATAATGCTTTAATCTATTTCAATTTTTAACTCCGTGGGTAATTTGATAACAATAGAGATGAATAAGACTTGGAGCAGATAAAAACGTGTAACGTTTATCTTTTCAAAGAATATGTGAAAAGACATAAATCAACGAATGCATTTAGTTACAGGTTTCATTTTTATAGATATACATATGAAAAGTTTTAGAGTTTGAAAAATTCTCAGAACTTTTTGGATGACCTAATATTTAAAGCAACGATTAAATATAGTTACGTTAAACATTTAGGACATTTATCAAATATCATTAAGATTTTATTAAATATTGAAAACTTAGGAATAGATTTTACTGTTTATTATGTTTCCGTACATTATATTTATTTTCTATTTTCTATTTTGTATTAAAGGAAAGGGCATAAAATAAAAAACATATTAGGGTAAAAATCGTGTGATTAACATATACTATAATATATTTTATATATTTTCGTAATTCCTCGGTTTTCATGTGTTGCAATTAGATGCATAATACATGGTATCATATCATACTCCTTACATGTTTTATGTGTCCAAGATGTGTCCAAAATCTTTTTAATAGTATTTAAATGGAGGATCCATTGAAAGAGATATCTTCATAGAAACATGTTACCCTGTAAAAACAAAATTATTTATAATTGTATACAATATAAGTAATTTTAAGAATTATTGAATAATTATTTTATTAGAGAATCAGAATCGAGGAGAAAGGGCTCTGAGCCGTGACGAGATGTACGTGTCAAATTATAAAATAATTTATTGTTAAACTAACATAAAGATTAACTTAAACGTTTCGGTCGAATTCTAGACCATCTTCAGTAATATACAATAATTTTATACAAAGTGTCGTGACGGTTAACATATATAACATATTAAAACGCATGTCGTGTACAACATTGTAAAAAACGCAGGTTGAAATAAAGGCAATGTACCAAAATGAGCTGTAAGGAAAAATATAAATTGGTTTTATAATTGGTAGGAGAAACAGAATTAGAATTAGAATACGTACTTATTAGTTATGTTGGAAATGCTGTGAACTGGATCAATTTGGTCAGCATGGTCGTAGCAAGGTAACTTGGCAAATGGCATGAGAATTATCTTACAGTAAGAGAAGAAAGTAGGATGTACGGGAGAAGGGGGGAGTAAGAGAGGAGGAGTGGGGGGAACAATTATTTAGGAGGAGGGAGTAGGTTTAAAATAGGCAGGTATTCTTCGGATAATAGTTATGTATCAGATTGTTTGTTCAGAGAATAGACCTGTCTTTTTACATGAATCATCTCTGAGATCAATCTTTTGTGGTATGAAGGTTCCTCGTCAAGAATAGCAACGCTTTCTCAATCAAATTCATGTGAAGCGTCCATTCTATGGCAAGATATGACAGAGGGGGATGCGAGGTTCCTTTTAATGTCGTTGTAGTGTTCTTTTACTCTGGTTCCTAATTGTCCTTTTGTCTGACCAACATATGTGGCATCACAATCCTTGCAAGGGATCTTATACACCACATCACTATGAGCTAACTTGTCTAGTTTGTCTTTGCCAGTCTTAATGAATCTTCCGAGAGGATGGTGGCAGGAGTAAGCTATTCTAAAATCGAATTTGCTTACTATGTTTGAGAATCTCTCGGAAAAAGACACTTTGTATAAAATTATTGTATATTACTGAAGATGGTCTAGAATTCGACCGAAACGTTTAAGTTAATCTTTATGTTAGTTTAACAATAAATTATTTTATAATTTGACACGTACATCTCGTCACGGCTCAGAGCCCTTTCTCCTCGATTCTGATTTATATCATACGAGCCTTTGTCACACATTTATTAGAGAATATTTCGTTTACTTTAGAAAATATTTCTTTTATATAAATTTCAAAGAATAACTTTGTATAATTTATTAATCGTAATTTAATTACTATTTATAATATACAGAGTGTCAGACTCGTTAGTAGCCAAATTAAATATGACGGTAGATTGGGTTAAACTGAGAAGAAAAGTCATGTACCATTTTGCAAAATTAGCAATAGTATCGCGTAATTGATAAAAACGTCTGGCTGAATGAACGCACAAGGAGCGGAAGGCTGGACCCGGCAGGCATGCAAAATGGTTTATTTGTTTATATCTCCTAGAACGCGGTAGCGAGAGGTGGTCACGTATCGAGCGACGTCACTCACTGCGATTTTCAGGGATTTACACTCAACATTTTTATGTTGATTTTGACCGGGTTTTTCAAGGTCATCCCAAGGTCAAATAAATACCATCTGCTAATAAATTTTCTTAAATCCTATTCTTTTTGTTTGAAACATTTTTCGAATAAATCAATGTTTTCTGAGATATTTAGTTGTCCCGGAACTTTTGCCCCTCTCTATAGATTAGTATACAGGGTGCTCCGCAACATATTGAAGACCGGCCATGGGAAGGTAGAGGGGACTAAGACAAACAGAAAATTCCTGTACTATTTTGCGCTTGGACGAATAGTTATCGAGATACTGAATTTTAAAAATCGACGTATTAGCCCAACCTACTGGCGAATGTAAGCGCGCGGTGAGATGCGTCTGCTTAGCGGCCCCGCTCGAGGCGGTGTGTAGCGAGGAGTAGGATGGCGATGCGCGGCGAGCCCGTCCGCCGCTTATGCGACCACTCGCACGTCTCCTCGCACTGCGTCAAAGTTCGCAGCGATGGTCGCTACTCACCGCGCGCTTGCATTTGCCAGTGGGTTGGACTAATACGGCGATTTTTAAAATTCAGTATCTCGATAACTATTCGTCCAAGCGCAAAATAGTACAGGACTTTTCTGTTTGTCTTAGTCCCCTCTACCTTCCCATGACCGGTCTTCAATATGTTGTGGAGCACCCTGTAGAATTAGTATAAAAGTACCCAAAATATGGCAAACTTAACTCCAGAATAACTATAATGGATAAACAAATTGCAGTATTATTTCTTAGAAGACCAAGAAACATGCATTCAATTTTAAAAACTAATCTCAGTCAAGAAGTTAAGCCAAAAGACTTTTAGCGTTGGTTGATTAAATTCGGATTAGATATCAAATGCGAGTAAAAAATTTGACCAGTCGCTCTAATGGGCAACATTTTAAAGTAATGTACTTAAAGTTTGCTCTCTTATACGTTTATACACTGATAGAAAAAAATGATCATAGTTTATAGACTGAGTGAAATATTTATACAGAAATATCACGGAAAGAAAGAAACGCGTAACAATAATTTCTCGGCGATACTTGACCAACGCGCGCGAAACGTTGAGAAACTATTGGCCCACGCACATCATCAACAGAGGCACGACCGCGACGCTCGCTGATCACGCGGCGCGCCATAACAATTTTTTCGGCGCGGTGTTGCTCCGCCTCTCGCTCATCGATCGATCCGGCCTACCGAGTCCGGCCGTTTCCTACGCGTTCATTCGTTCCGACGTTTTAATTAATTACTCGGTAACTATTGGAAATTTTACAAAATGGTATATATCTTTTCTTTTCAGTTTATCCCCCTCTATCTGAATATGAAGTCATGGACACCTTATCCCTAACACCCTGTATAATAGTAGGGGGCATCTACATTGTTTTGTTTTGCAACATTCTCTAAAATTGCTGCACAAAACGCATATGATTGTCTCCACTACTTATCATACCAACGTGGGTATGACAAATACAGATATAGTTGCCCCAAATATTACTATTTATTCGGGTTGTGCCAACCCTAATTAGACATGTGTTAACCATATCGATCTCTCCGTGTAGAACTCCAATCTTTCATTACTGTTAAGATTTGCGAGGTTATTAATATATATCTTACCGGCTTAAAATTGTAGTGGCATTTTATATATTCATATGCGAGCTCACATCCTTCCAATGATTTTGTTGCTATAAAAATAGAAAACAAACAAATTGTACATATTTTACGAAATCTTTTATAAAAACATTTGAAATATTTTTATTTTATTTGAAATATTTTTAAAAAATTATATTAGTTTTGCTTACCAATTGAATGACAAGTGTCCATCCCTTTGATGAAATCTGGCTGAAGTTCGTCCAGCATCATGAGTTCCACTATATTCTTGAAAGCTATTTCAACCAACTTGTCATTCTTCATCTGAAAAAGAAAGAAAAATGTATTTCTGTAGATAATTATTAATTAAGATTGTAAGTAAAGTATATAATTAGGTTTTTATTTATGTAGAAAGTAATTAGATGCTAATAATGCGTCAGTTTGTCCTGTACACACGTTTTATTATTAATATCAATCTTGTTTTCCGAGTATGAAGTTTGAATGATAACCATTTAACTAATATGGATAATTGCTTTATTAATTTTTTTATGGAGTCATATTAATTTCTTATATTTATCTAGTTTCCATGTATAATTAGGGTTTATAGAGAGCAAAATTTAAGTAGCTGTAATTAACTGATTTGCACCGCAAAGACATATTATTTCAATTTTTTTCTTTTCAAATGATTTTAAAAAATTCAAAACATATTTGTAGAAAATTACTGAAATTTTACTTACCACTTTCGTATTCAGCAACATACATTTGTAGTAACATTTCAATTTCCGATCCGGTGAAAAGTTGCCTTTGTTTGCGTTCTCGATCATTTCTATGCATAAATCGATATTAGAATCTTATTGTGTTCTTTACTTTCACTATATTATTATTTTTTAACCAACTGTTTTTAATTTTCACATATTATGCAAAATATCTATTATTCAGAGTGTCTACAAAGTCCGTACCCATCCCCTATATTTTAGAAAAACGTTCAAAGTTATGAAAAACGCGCAACACGTGTTTAATCATTTCGAGGAGCTCTTTTAAGAAGATTGGAAAGATTGCCTCCTTTCCCCTCTCCAACAGGCGCCAGGGGGCCCCAATTTAAATATCTCAAATCGTACCTCCCATATTAGTAGAGGAAGTCCATATATGAGATAGGTTTCTAATATGAGGTAGCAGGTTTTCAATACCCAAATTCAATCACAAATCTTTTTTCGCAACGATTACACAAGCTAACAATGAATTTTCTACTAAACAGATTTCGTTCCAAGGGCAATAAATTCATGGAAATCAACTAATGATGCCTATTAATTTAACAGAAATCCCGCTATTTCATATTAGGATTTTATCTCATAATAGAGGACTTCTCTACATTATTTAAAAGGGCATAAAAACAATTTTAGCCCAAGGCTGTGATTGATATATTTATCCATTCATAAGTTACTTGGAATCAAAGTTTGAAAAGATCAGTTTTTAAAAAATCGATACTCCTATTTGGAAAACAGAAAACTAAAGTGGACACAGACAGTGGACTGTATAAAATTAACGAAACTAAAAGACTGTATATTATGTAATGTTTTTTCTTTGAGAAAGGCGGAACAGTGACTTGATTTTAATAAATACATAAATTTACAAAATCTAAAATTAACAATTGCAATTTTCATGAATAATAAAATTTGTCTTGCAATGTTAAAGGGTTCTGTACTTTTTATATGTAATACTGATTTAAATTGAATTGGCTAAAATCTTGTTTGGTATAATTTTTCATTTTCTGAACGAAAGTCTTAATGGGTGCAAACCTCTTTAGAGGTTCAATTTTTAAAACTAGATAACACGCCAAATCAACTCAAATAAAATTGAAAAATTATTATTTTTAACTTTCACGGACATATTGTTTTGTAAGTGTGTCTGCGTGCGCGCGTATGTGTGTGTTTATACGTGGGAGATGAGTGGTCGGTTAGGTATATAGACGCGTTTTTCTGTATACATGTTTTGTAGATTTGGAGTTTTCTATCATTATACATATAACTCACTTACAATTAGACTTTTGTTCAGTAGGTGGAAACGTACAACACATGAAGATTTTAGTCAATTCGATTGAAACCAATTTTACATGTAAAAAATACAGGATATCTTTAAAGTTTTGGTTAAAGAAAAATTCATGATACTAAAAATGTAATATAACATTTTTACATAATTGCAGTTATTCGATTGTAAATATATTTTAATATTAATCAAACGTTAACTATATTACATATTATTAAATTAGTATAAATTTTCTTCTAACTTAAGAAACATTGTTATATAATTGTACAATTATTACATATAAATATGAAATATGGTTGTACACATTACATAAATTTGTGATACACATAAAAGTCTGCAGTTTTTGACATACTTGGATCCGTGCCCACCCTGTCAATACAAAACTTCCTTAGCGGTGTTAGAGCCTCTTTTATTTCTTCGAAATTCAGTTTTTTCTGCGATAATAAAAATAATTGAATAAGTGGAAAAACCTTGAAACCTTTTAAAGTAAATCGTGTATATGTATAAGTTATAAAACAAATACACCAACAAATCTACTTTTACAAAATAATTGTAAAAAATATGCGATTCTATTTTTATTTAATTATCTTATAATTTTTAATTGCTAAGTATCGAAGATGTAAGAAGTGTTCAATCAAAATATATTTTAACTCTTTTACTAACAAGTAAACAAATATTTTTGTGTCATTGTCGATTTTAATAAAACTCGGAAGAATTGTAGAGTCATCAAAAATAGTAGACGCATATTTTTATATATCAACAATGGTGCAACCTTAAGGACGAAAACTATTCTTTGTGTTTATAAGCATAAATAATTTAATCGTTGCATTTAAACTTATATAGAGCTGTTGTCAATGTAAAAAGTATAAAATTCTATAATGTTTTAAATGCAAGAGTTTAAATGCAACGATTTATATGTAAAGGGAAGTTCATGTCTTTAAAGTGGTAACATTGTCGATTTAACACAAATACATGTTTATTATTTTTTAAAAACTACTCTAAGATTCTACTGACATGAGTTTTATTAAAAGAAACACAAAGGCAGGTTTACCTGTAAGTAAAATATTATGTTTTTTTTATATTTGCATCTTCTAGGTGTATGTACAAATTAGTAAATGTTTATACTAAGCCTTTAATCTCTTACTTCTCAATCCTCAATTTTTTTAAATATTAAAAACATTTAATATATTTTCAACAATTTGAATATTAAATACAATATTCGATATCAACAAATTTTATGATTTCTTTTAATTTTTCTCATTCATTGGTGTACTTACATTTTCTTTATGGTTTTAAAAGACTTACACACTCTGTATTTTGAAGATACACCATGAGCACGAACGAAATGAAAAAAATTGTACCACTGCCTTTCATTCTTATACGTTGCTTTTAATCTTGTTGAGCTTTTGAAATCTCTTTTTAGAGTGATAAGGTCTCCTGATAAATCTCTAAGTCTGACTCTTGCAAATTGCATGCAAAATACGTCCGTTTACTTTTATATACGGAAGTAAAATAGAAGGAGAACCCTTAATTTTGTGAGGTGGCGCATCCTAATACGTCTAAATTACCATTTTGGTTGATGTAATTAACGATACTTAACGCTAATACTGACACCCGAGTCTTATTATCATTCCCGGAGATCGGATAACCACAGCATTATGCAAGTGTATTGTTCGCGGTCTAGCGATTCTGTATTTGACGATGTACAGTGTATAAGGAAATAAGCATCAAGAAACAAGATGACTCTTTCCTTAGAAACGATTTATATTAATAATTGGCTACAGTTTTCTAACTTTCAAATTAATTTTTTCATCTTCAGCTTTTATCTTTTTACATTTTTTTCAATTATTCTTTTCATAACTATATGAAATTGTTTTACTTTTAAGCATTACTTTCTTCATTTTAGTTTTATCTGTTTTAATTTTTAAATTTTGAAAAGAAAAATAAATGTAAGCTTCTCAATAACTGTTGATTGTGATAAAAACTGACCGCTAAAGAAAATTAGAGTGAAAGCCCATGGCTAATTTTAAGAAATGAATGAATCTATTCACTTACTTTTATAAGGGAATCATTCTTTTCACTTTATTATTTAAATTATTCTAAATTAGAAAACGGTAATTATTAAGACTATTTAGAAACTCTGCTCCTTTCATGATTTATGTAACGTTTTATTATGAATATAATTTGTAATAAAGATGTAATAAAAATATAATTTGATTAGCACTATATGTGTATTTTATATATTTTAAAAGAGTGTATTATTTACACGGTTTTTTTATATTTATATGGGAAAGGTTGCCTACATTGGGCTTATTGGCACGCCGTGTAAACCCATGGTCTACAATCCATATACACTGGATCATGTCTTCTTTCTTTACCTCTTCACATAAAATAATATATCACTTATATTGTAGAAATTAAAAGAAATTATTAATTTTCCTAACAGTCTCTAAACTGGTCCAATTTAGTAAACATGCGGTGGTCCAGCTTAGACCATATAAAAAGATGGCGTTACACAAACACACAAAGTTAAATATTAGTTTTACAGCATGAAATTAGTAGTTAATAAATGACACTTGTAAAACCTATTATCAAAAATTTTACTGCTTAAGCCAACGGCACACGATACTATTTTTCCTACTGGATTCCTTACGAGAGCAAATCAGGATTCAGCCTTAAGTCATCTGATCGGAAACTCTGCATTCTGATTGGCTCTCGTAAGCAATCCAGTAGGAAAAATAGTATCGTGTGCCGTTGGCTTTACTCTATTCTATACAGCAGCTTAAGATCTGTAGGACAATAATTATAACACAAACTGTGAAAAAATAATAACGGTGTTCCTGTTTGAAAAAATTGTTTCTGCTCACTGGCCGCTGAGTCACCTGTCTATGGCAGTCGCCAACCAGTAGCATATAAGGAAAAACATTTACTCCTAGATCTCACTTGATAAGGACCTAAACCAAAGGTCGAATTGTTGTGAAAGCGCATTCAATAAATGTGTCCAGCTGAGGTCGATTAAAATTTGAAATTTTATTTATATTAATACTGGCAATCTGAAAAATATACCATTTTAATTTAATAATGTCTATACTTTAGTCATCCGTCCCTAAAAGCATATAATATTTTGTATCAAATGTTCGAACAATATGCCTATAGTACTTCTATAAGTTCATGATATTCTTCGAATATTCATACACTATATGCATATTGTGTCGTTAGGAATATTTTTCATGCACAGCGATGGACAGAATGGTTGCGACACTTCTTTTTTAATGAGTTTAGAAACATACATTTAGATTCAGAGTTACATTTCAAAATCTTCTTCTCCAAGGAATATTTTACTCGATGGCCCTTCCGAAATCATTTTGAGCGTTTCCGATCTATTTCTCGAGTTCCTAAACTCATTTTTAAAAAGTGTCGCAACCATTCTGTCCATCACTGTATATGATATATGTACACCTTTTACTTTTTGAGCTTTTATTTTTAAATAAAATTAACTATTACCCTGGTACGCGTTTAAGACTAACTGATTGTTAATTATAATAATTAAATAATACCTATATCACTGTATTGCATTATGAGTTATTATTATTACTAATGAATATTAGTAATGTATAATTATGTATAGTAATGTTTAGTACATCTTGTCCCAATCTATTAGTTCATAAATTTACAATTACTCAACTCTCATGACACAAATGATTGAAATTAATATATCTACCTAATCCTAAACCTAATTACATCTTTTCGTTGTATGCAATCGTATTATATTCTTATCTGCGTTTAATTTCGATTAAGGAAAGAAGAAGTGATCCGGGTCTGTTTGATAGCTGCATTTCACAAATCGAAATGTTGTATCGCAATCATCGGCACCAGGCGCTGTAAAAACAGAAGAATTCCGTTTACACATCCTTTTTTATATTAACACAATGAGGGCTTTTGCTAATGGATAAAAATGTATTTCTTTTCCAAATCTTAGTTCTTTTGAGTATTAATACCACAATGGAAAGCTGTTGAGTTGTACTTTACGAAAAAACATACTAGAACGTGATTTTCCAAAAACTATAATTATTTTGCAGAATAAAAACGATAAACTTAAAATGTTTTTATCTTTATCTAAAATTTCTTTAACTTCTTATTTTATAAAGTTAAACTTACGTTCTGCTACGCACTTAGCCGTAGTTATTTTCAAAGGAGTCGCCATTTCAGGTGGCATCATCAGATCCATTTGTTTAATCATCATGCCATCATCTATGCGTCCATTTTTGAACTTAATTGTAAAGAAGGTGAATTTAAGTAGTTGTTCATATTTTGATATTAAGCAATAATACATGCAATAATTTGTATTATTATACATTCTTGAAGAAACATAATTTAAAATTATTGCAAATACATTAATGCACCCTTATCTTGAAGCACTTATTAATGTAATTTTTAATAATTTTATTGAATTATTTTTAATCGTACGATATTTTATTTATTAAATTTAGTATATTTTTTGTTCCTTACAGTTCGCATTGTCTTCATTATACAAAGCGTATAGCATTTTAACGTTTGGTCCTCTGGAAATTCGCCTTTTTGTATTCCTGCGACAGCTCCTGTAGAAAGAAAACATAAAAGAATTCATATTTTGAAGTTTTAATAAAATTTAACAAACAAAGTTATATTAAAAGTATGACTTTTATACATATACTGCTTTGTCTTTGTCGAAGTTGTGACTAAAGTTATTCCTTTTTACTCCAGAAACAAATGTTCAGTAATATCTAAGAAAAGATCATGATTTGCAATAGTACAATATTGCCAATTACACGATTAAAATTTATTTAAAAAATTTCAAATTTTAAACAATATTGATATGTTTTTAAAAAAGTAATTAATTTCTAAAAATTAGAAATTTGAGATTTAAGACACCGATATGCAATTCTTATTCGTACATGCGAAGAAAAACAGTTGAAAACTAGTCTCTAATGTAAATGGCATTGAATCTCGTAAGCAAGAATTAAAGCAATGATTACTGTAATTACAAACGGAATCATACGTTGTCGTATCATGTGCGTAATTTGATTTTATCTCAAGACATTGTTCATTTCTTAATGTTTTCCTCTCTTTAATATTTCTTAATTAGAATTAGATATACATGCCTACATGTATTAAATAATTTATGTACGTAACGTATTACTATGTACAATATACTATTATATATTACAATATTATTCGATATTATTAGATACTTATTATACGATACTATTACAATATTATTTATGAGTTTTTTTTCGACTTTATGGAGTTTACTATTCAAAGTACCAAGTTATTATGAAGTTTTGTACTATTGTCAAATTGATGAGACTCCCGCCTAGAGTGTAGGTAGGAAGTCCAGGTTCAAACCCTGGCTGAGATAATATTTTTCGCGATAAATTTTCTGTATTATTAAAAATACCAGACATGGTCAAGAAAACACTGAAGTTGTTAATTACTGCTGGCGACTTGAAGAATATTCTTATTATTTTGCACTATTATATCGGTTAACGCTATATCAATCATGGGAATTGAGACTGGACACAGGCATTACAAATTAAACTTTGGAACATTTGTATAACACTTACCGGCGTCTGCGTGGGACTTCGTCGTACACGTATTACGCATGGTTTGCGCGGTTTTATGAATTTGTTCCATTGTCATCACCTACATTAGAATAAAATTTAATTTATATATACACATTTTGTGTTTCCAGTAATAGATTAACATAAGTGTAACATATTAAACTAACTGTATCGCGAAAATATTAAAAACTTTTGCTCACTTTTAGATGTGCATGTAAATAAATCTTTTTTCAATAAGAAAATAATAGTATTACTAATTAAAATTTACTTTAACACAGACAACACTATTTGTTTAATTATTTCTAATAAACGTGTGACATAAAAAGTTTTACGTTTATATAAAAAATGTATACTATAAAATCCATTAAATTCTATTAAAATCTCTTCATCGTTTGCTATTAATTGTACAGTAATATTTTCTTTTTATATAAAGTCGAAAATTTTCCATAACATTTTCTCTTAATGTCTTATAATTTATCTTACAGTTCAAAAAAGATAAAGTTTTGTATGAGAAACGCGTTTGTCTGTAATAAGTTATTATGTATAACTTACAGCATTTGCTTGATTCACCGCGCCCAGTATAATTATAATCGCGCAGATTTGTAAACGTGCCCCCATTTTACAGTGTCTTTAATTACAATGTGCACAGAAAGACGAACAAATTTAATCCGATATATTTTCTTGAAACTACCGATGTAATGTGACTAGTTTTCGTTGCTCTTTTATAAAGAATGCAGCTGTCGATAGGTTGTCCGTGGTTAATATACCGAGTAATAATCTCATTTGGAGACTTAATTTCGTAGCATTTGTCCATGAAATACATACTTTATACAAAGGTTATGTCGGGACAAGGTAGGAAGCTTCCGCGATTTGTCATGTTGAAGAAGGAATCGACAATTTGCCACACGCATAATAATATATCATTAAACGGCTTCAACTACTAATTTCAAGTACGCTGCTTTTAATAATGTTCTATTGGCTACCGAACTCAAAGCTACGAGCCTTCTTTTGACCGAGGCAACAAATAATTATGGAAAATTTTTGTGTATTGTAACACATAAAATTTACATACACAAAAATTTTCAATAATTGGAACAGTATTGCAACAGTATATTCCTAAACCAAATCAAGTAAAAAAGTCCTGTACTACTTTTCCCTCCGACAAACAGTTATCGAGATGTCATAAGCTAAACATTGAAAAAGTTATAAATTTTCTTTTGAATATCTAAGAAGTATTAGGCAAATAAAAAAATGTTTCAGACAAAAGTTGTTCATATTAATTAGTAGAATAAGATAGTATAAAAGGTCACCTTCAATCTTTTAAATAGAAACTCCTATTATACAATAGGAGTTTCTATTTAAAAGATTGAAGGTGACCTTCACTGACTTTCGAATGACTATCCAAGGTGAAGTTAATGGCACCACCCTATGTCCCCCTTCGAACCAAACAACTTTTATTTGAACCGTTTTTCCGTATCTTTCATATTTTTGAAGACATTTGTATGGATAATTTAAAATGAGACACCCTGCATACAACTATTTAATAAGATCATATTTTGAATTGAAATTAGAAATCATAAAACCATTATGATTCTACAATTACAAGCGATTATTTCAATAATCTTAACAAATATAAATTATTCACTCACAAAATTGCAATGGCATGCAACGATCGTTATTTCAATATTCATAATTCAGCTAATGTTAACTGCATAACAAGTTTCATTTTTCTATTACGTGACTACGTTGAATATGTTACGTAAATTGCAAGGATTGTATATTCAAATGTATAGATTTAAATTTCTAATTCGCGTTCCTACAATCTTGATTGTAGTTTACAAAAAAATTATTTTATCAACGTTATTTATATGTTGCTATTGTTCACGTTGCTACTTGATACTGTTAGATACAATTCTCACGATAATGTTGACAGCGCGAATAAATTCAATATGGAAAAAATAATAATGTGTTAATTGCTTTTTAACAGATATATTTTTATTTGAAATATGCTTATATGTATATCTTTATATATTATACGATTTTTTTTATTTATTATTACTTAATTTATGTACTTTATCAATATACAATATTATATATATACTGTATACACCATGTAAATATAACATATTTTATGATGATTTAATTAACTTACATGTTCGTTTAATTTTTATTGTTATTCGACTGCTGCTATTTAATTCTTTAATGTCTATACACTTTTCTGTCATTAGTGGCAAGCAATTTGCATAATTTAAGAGTGTAGTAGATAAACATTAATAACTGCTGGCTGAACATAATTAAATGTAATCACAATATTTATCTTTTAGTGAACTCAGATGAATATTTTTATTGGAACTAGCTTTTACACGAGTGAATACATTAATATGCGTGCGATGGGTAAAAAGAATTACAGGCACTCCAACTTACATAGAGGGACCGTTGTACTTTTTTTTGTAGAAGGCAAATGATGCAAAGTTATGCCCAGGGGCTTTTGAATAAAACTAACGGTGTTAGTGATGCCAACATCTTTTAATCGCCATTAAAGTAGACAAAAGAAAATTGAATGTACTAGAAAAATGTGCTTGAAAAGTAGCGAATTAATTATAAATGATCAAAGTATCCATTGATTGTACGACCGAAAATTCGGTGATGCGCAAAGGTGGCGAAATTCATACCGAACTAGTTGTCCTCACCGCCGCCATACCCGCCCAGCCTTTTGTGATGCTAATTAGCTCCCAATTAAACCCGGAAACTTGACCCGTCTATCCAATGTCGATTAGGCCTTGTTTTAAGTGCTTTTGTTAGTTTAGAATAAAACTAGCTAGAATTAAAAGCTGAGATATTAATTAATTAAATTTAAAAGTCAATTTTTTTGAAAATATTTTCAATAAAGTTTGATTATTTATCGATATTTCATTAATTAATTTATACGTATAAATAATAATGTATTATAAATTGAACAAAGATTATAAGTAACATTAATTTTATTTTATCCTAAGTTCAGAGGACGCAGGATGGCATGATAACAATTTTTCTCTCTATTTTTCTTCTCTTTTCGCATCCGGAAGTGACTAATCAACAATGATTTCGACGTGTATCTCTCTCTCTCTCTCTGTCGATTTTACATCCTCGCAATTGTACGCGTTTCCGGGATTTGAAAACACAACTCAACGATAAACAAATTAAAAGTGCGCCGCTAGCTTCTGGAAATAACCTACTAAATTAAAACGCAATAAGATCCTTTCGATGATTACTATTGTCCGATTACGCAACGAACTTTTTACAGTGCGCGCACGCACACACAAATAATTGTTAAAAAGAAGAAGTATCTCATTGTTTTTTTTATTACTATGTCACGTATATTACGTCATATTATTATCGACGAACAGAAAATTTATTAGTAATGTACACATTGTTAAAGAAAAAGAACTAATTCAATGCTTTCCTTCGTTTATAATTAAGAAAAATAAAATGACTTCATACTTTGCTACATGAAGATTAATCAATATCATTACTACTTACATGATTCGATTATGCTAATAAAGTGTTTGTTTCGATGTAGTTAAGATATGCATTTATTGTAAAGAAAATTGGTTAGCTACGCGATAATAACCAACTTCGAACGGAAATAAAGCGTTGTTTAATCGCGCAACGAGCCGCGCGCTTATGCAAGATATTAATAACTAATCAGCTGTTACTGTATGAAACACCATTTACTTCATACAAATTTTAGAGAACTTCGACAATTTGTGGTTTTTTATGTTGAAGACGGTTTTTCAATATAATTGTCGAAACAACAATCAGAAAGGTACCTATATAGAATAATGTTAAAAATTAAGTAATCGTATTATGATAATAATCCGAAAATGACAGCGTTGCCGAACTTACAAATTATTAATTTTAAAAATTGTTATTTGTATTACAAAAGTTAGCGTTAACATTTTAATTATTAAAATTTTAATTATTAAAATTACTATTAGTAAGTTATTAACTTTATTAAAATTTTTATTCATTATTGGTTAGTAATAATTTAAATAAATTAACAAATTAATAAAATTGGTATGGCTCAAATGTATTAAACACAACTTGGAGGAATAAAGGACTACGAGCCGTGACGTGTTAGTATCTAAATATTTTATTCTAAATTTACTTATACCAAATGTGTGCATTTGAAAAAGCGCTAATATGGTATACGGTTAATTTCCTAATCTTTAAATTAGTCTTCTTGAAAACATGTACCTCAAAAGATCTGATCGAGGATTGGATTTTACTCTTTCGTCTTATCTTTTCGTGAAAAATTGTTTTCTTTTCAATACACTGTATAAGATTTACACATATACATAGATATTAATTCATTTATAAAAGTCATTGACGCCTCTCTGAGGTCGTTGTCGGCACTTCCAACAGTAACATAAGTAACTCGATGCAGAAATGATGATGGTGGTGTCGGTGGTGGTGGTTGCAAGCGGTTGATGGTGACGATGGCGTTAATACTGGAACCAGTGGTATCCGAGGCCCCCTTGCTCTCGTCGTCGTTTCTTCCTGCCGCTAATAATATCGCTTTCCAACTCGAACCTTGCACTGTTCAGTTGGCAGCAAAGTCACGTTCAATTATTGTTAATTATGGCGAGTGTAGTTTCAATTGTTCGAATATTGTTTATCGGTGTTTTTTTATCCGTCGCAATTTATAAGTGATAACTTGAAAAGGGAATAAGAGAAAAATTAATTATAATTACAGTGTATGGGTGTGAGTGATGTGTACATAAGTGATGCGTGTAGATATATCATGTATGTATATCTTGATATATTATTTCGGTATATTATTTTAATTGGTCAGCAAATGGATCGAAACGATTTTAGTGCGATGTACTTTTTACGTTATTTATTTATTAATAATGGCTTTAATAAGGTTGAATTTACTTATCATTATTGATAATAGATTTAATTAAATAATTTCATATAATTTATTCAAGTAGTAATATTTTTAATGATTCTTGTTTAAACGATATGAAACTGAATCAAATAATGTAACCTTAGTACATCTATCGCTACATACTAAAGAGTTGTATAGGATTAGCTAAACAGATCTATAAGTTATTCTTTCGCGATGAAAAAATATATATGTATGTGACAAGAAATCTACGAATTAGCGTATAGCCGCGCGATTTGACGAAACGAAACAGTCCAGCGTTTACGGTTATTAAGCGCGCATAACGATGAAAAGGTGTATATTTACGTACATCAGTAAATTTACACCTTGTAGGTAAAATTATTACCTTATATAATCAGTAAGCTGCTCGCTTTTAATTGTGTAAATTTTACAATTACTTTTTATCATTTATAAACAAGTATTTACACAACAAAGAATAAAAAATTTATATTTTTCCGTTATTAATAGTGTAATCGCTACACTTGTTGTGTATATAATTTTACATACTTCTTTTACAGTGAAGTCTGACAAATAAAGTAAACATATAAAATAATTAAATACATAATAAACGTTAACACTAAATATCAATAAAGTTTTTAGGTGCATAAAGCAAATCTGAATATTATTAACACTATTTAGAAGCTTTCTCACAGTCGTTACACAATTGAAACTGCTTTTGTAACTTTTTTGGAAAGAATTGAATGACATTCTTGGCAGTAGTAGTCACAAATGCGTGCCCGCTCGGATTTCTCACGAACCATGATTCATTCTTCTCGAGCGTTTTTTCTCTTAAATTCGAGTGACGGCATTTATCTGCCCGCCTTCACCTGACTTGAACTCAGGCGGCCTTACCTCTCATTCAGAGAACAGGAACTACGGGAGGCGCCTCGTAGGAATGCATCTTCCTCACGTGCTCGCAGTCCTTTGAATTCTATCTGTACGAATTTGTGAACTCCCGTATAGATAAATTCGACTGACCGGCATTCCGCCATATTATTTATTGTCGAAGGAAGAGGAGGAAGCGTCATTTCTTTCTCATCTTTTTCTTCTTCACTCTATGGGTTCTCACATTCGACACGACACTCGGATATACATATAGGCGTGAGAGAAAAGCAGTCGAGGAAACGAGGAACAATACCGTTCACCCACCTTTTAGAGGCTTGAACCCGCCGTCTATACATATATGTATTATATATATATATATATAATCGCCCCGAAATTATCATATACAGTGTCTGAGTCGCTTTATGTGGAGCTCCAAAGATCTATCTCCGATGAAACGAATTTGTTTTTAAAGAGTCGATGAATAATTGCATATTTTTAACCCGAACAAACATTAATTGAAACAATAATACGAGTGCTAATTAAAACTCAACGATTAAGAAAACTAATTAACTAAATTATTAATCAATGCATATACATATAAATAAATGATTGCTCTTGTATTTAATTCTGTAGAGATTATTTGCAACACAAAATGCAAGAAGATTTTAAGGAAAATTTTAATTAGTCATTTTTTATCTTCGTGCAAAACATCTCATCTTCGTTTTATTTCACATTCCTTTGACAAGTTAATTCACGTTTATAAACTATTAAAATTGATTTCACGCCAAAGTTCGCATGCAAGTTAATCCGCGCGCAATTTATTACAAGGATATTTAACACTAAAAGAGATTCAGATTTTGTTAGAGAAATAAATTCAGATATTGAGCATAAAAAATAATTTCAATTAGAGTTGGTAAATTTTGCAATCATCCTGAAGATTAATATCCTCTTCTCTTCTTCCTACATGAAGAAGTATCAGGCGTCTGCAGTTTCTCGTACGCAGCACTATGCGCTGTAGATATCACAGGAAGATCTTTTCTTAGTACAGTCGCTGTTGCCACCTGTTGTCGTGTAGTGCAGTTAATGCAATTTTTACAATTTCTGCACTGATTGTGTAACCAATAAACATAGTGAACGCAATGTATATATAATAAAAAGCGGGAAATATGACTTCCAATATAAATACGATTATTACTATTACATACGAGTATAGTGATTCGAAATGTTATTTGTGGTTGTCATTGCAATATTTATAGTACATCTTACCAAATTAAAGCTCGTTTTGGTGTATGACAACCATATCATAAGTTGCCTGAGCCAATATTGTGTCTAAGAGAATTATAATACATTGTTAGGTCAACCATAACTTACGTAGGTGGAAGGATTATAAAAATGTGGTTGGCTCCTAAAATGAGACTAGAAATTATAGTGAGATTGTGGTAGCTGCAATCTTTTTTTTTCTGTCAGTGTAGCCGCGCGAATATTATAAATGAAATGAGTATGTGGGGCAACAAATGTAGGAAATAAAGAGTGCGCGGTATCACTGTTATTCCCTATGCATCATGTTCATTGCTATATAATACTTGCAGCTGCGCTCGGCGGACGAGTGCGGTGGCGGCGCGGTACAACGCGCTGATTGGTCTCGATTAAAATTGACTCACTTGCGAAATCGTTCGAACGATCCTTAACGATGACGTCGGACAGTCGAGAATATTCTTGCATCTATCCGCTGCCGGACACTCACTTGTGAGTTCGCGTGTAACGTTTCGCCGAACGTTTTGCTCTCACGACATTCATGCTTATCTCGTTGTAAAGGAAACGAGCGCGGAAGTTATTGTGTTGCGTATAATAACATGCTAAGATATAATTGGGTGGTTATCTGTTCGCAATAATTCGTCGGTTTTTCCCGCCTGGACGAGGCGGAAAAAAGCAGGAGCGTAACAGTGCCGAAGAAAACTTCTGTAGGATTTCTTGAGATAACTAGGATTTATTCCGACTCGTTTCGACATTTTCCTCTCGGAAACGAGATAAGGGGTTCATATCGTGGAATTGCTGAATCATTTCTTGTTGTGAGAAAGATATGGACCAAATGACTCATTCTCAGTAGTTTTTCGGAAAAATACAGGCATGTTAGATTGATAATTAAATGTAATCAATCGGAATCAAGCGGAAAGGTTAATTCATTCCAGTTTAATTAAAGTTTCAGCGTTTATTTAGTTTCATTTGTTTTACTTATATTCATTAATTGCACTCGATTAATCTTTTCATAAGCGCTAATTAGTTTTATCTTATGATTATTTAAATTATTATAAATGACTAACAAATTTGTTACATAAAGTAATCTAAGAAAATGTTTACGTGTAAAATTTGAGAGAAAGGTGATAAATTATTACATTTTATAATTAACTTTTTTACTGTAATTATTACATTACAAACTCGCATATAATAAATTATTATTACAATTAAAATTTTAACTTTTTGGCGTACTTTGATATCTTTCAATTCTTTTGTATGCATGTACACGTCGCAAGGCAGTTTGGAAACTTGCGGCGAATATTTCCTGAAAGAAGTTTCAGGATTATCCCGTGGAAGTTGTCAAGGCCACGACCTTTCTAAAGTAGATAATAAACTCGAAAAGAATCCACAGCGGAAGTGTGATGCGATGGGAAAACGAAACAAACGGGAATAATTCGTGAATAAGTCATGACGCGAGATATTTCCGTTTTCTTGCGCATTATGAAAATCATCGCGGAAGAAGAAAAGCCAAATAAATTCTGTGGGAAGGGATAGTTCCATGTGCATAATTCTCGTATTATATCTTAAATAATTTCGTTATTCGCATGCCGAGATCTCATCGGCTGTATTTTAAATCAAATAACGTTGCTGACAGCGTAATAATTTAATAATCATTTAGCTAAAACTTCAGGATAAATTTTTCAACACTGTAATAATTAATTATGTAAGTCTACACGTTATATAACGTAACATTATTACAGCATGATACAATATTAACACGGAACGTTATAATGTAATATAAAATTCCGAACACATATTTTTTAAAAAAGGAATAACTTACATTTACATATATGTATATACATAAACTATATAAGATATTTTTAATTGCGTGTTCTGGTTTTGCATTTATTATATTTGTAAATTTTAAAGAATATTTAATTGTATTGTGGAATATTTAATTTCATTATTATTTCTTTTTTGTTGCAGATTTATCGTGGACGTAAATAAAGTGCGTGTGTTTTGATTTTCAAAAGTGTATGATAAATTATTAATCGAGTTGACCGCCAAGTGTAAAACCATTGTAAAACTACTGTGTAATATACACTATATGTGAATAATATGAGAAAAAGATGACGTCGCTGATTCAGAGGGACTTTGGGTCCCAGAGGAAGAGGGAGTCCACCAGCAGTACAGCGTCCAGCTATTTATTGGTAAATATTGCAATCGTGATAAATTACAAGGCCGTTCAGAGTCGAGCTGTAAGTCCCATATATCTGCCAAAAAGCATACGCTATAAATATGTGGCTTATTACCCTCCAGAAAGGTTGGGCAGTGGGCCAGTAACCTATTTCTATAAAAATTAAAATACTATGAAACCTTCAAGGAAACTGAGGAAGATCAAGGCCTGACTCGAACTGTTTCCTTCCTCTGAGGAGGCCAAGGACTTGAGTCCGTCACCACGCTGTTGTTGACTCTGATGATGAATAACAATTACAGCGTATTGAAAATAATAAATACGTACATTGCATAATCCAATTTTATAATTAAAAATATTTTGGCCAATAAAACAATATGAAAACTTATATACAATTAATTAATGTGCACGTATGTATAATAATACATATATATGTCTAAATGCAAATGTTAAGCTAATATTAGCCATTTAGAATCTTTTTAATTACAGTTATTAATACATTTTATTTTTAATTTAAATGTTAAATGTTTTTAACTAGATCAAGTCTTCAATTAAAAATTTACTATTACAAAGCTCTCTATACTAGAATTAATTAAAAAATAAAACTTTGTGTAATTTTTATGTATTGTTTTTTTGTGTATTGTGTAATTTTTATGTATTGTTTTTATGTAGAATTCGAATAATTTAATTTCTTTCTAGTATTAATTTTGGAGCATTTTATTGTTGATCATAGAACTTTACCAAAAATGCTACTTTCCATATATCTTTATTATTGTTTACAATATTTATTTTAAACTTATGAGAAAAATGGAAAAAAATACGATCTCATGTGCGCTTAACAAAATTATGTTTCCAAAAGGATTATTGAGAAAATTTACAGCTTAAAAATAATTTATATTGTTAAATATCATCTTTTATAGTTAAAACGTCTAAAGTAATTAACATTATTACTTATATTAAAATTTTTTAATTATTTCCACGTAACAAATATATTTCTTTTTTTCGAAAATACATTCAGAAACGGCAAGTCAATTCGAGTCGATAATTTTAGAACACCCAGTAGTTGGTGATTCGCACGTGTCTCGACGCGAATATCCGCGCGGATAACTTGGATGCGAATAAGCGTGTCTTTTACCGCTGCGAAAGAGGAAATTGCGTGACGTACAAGAGAAACTGACGCTATTTGTCACGGCGAGACGCGAGGGAATGGCGGATGCTGTCGCAGGAAAATTTTTGACGAGCACCGAAAAAGTTTTTCCTCACGCGAGGTTACCCCGCATCTTTCTGCATTATTATCGATGTCGGCTTTCGTTTTGATTACTTTTGCGTGCGTTATTTTTATTTTTTATCTCCCTGTACTTCCTGCACGAGCCAAGAACAATACAAAATTTAACGTCTCCACTAAAAATCACGTAGATTTTTCATGCGCACGAGCAGGGGAGAAAAAGAGATAAAAAAGTGAAATATAACAAAGGATGAGTTTTGAAAGTAAAACAATATGTTTAACTAAAAAAATATATATTAACGAATGACTGTGTATACAAATTGTTTTTTGTAAACTTATATATGTATAATTTTTTAGATTTCTGGTAATAAATTTTTTAACGTAAAATTTCTTTAAATTAAATTGTTAAATAAATGTTAACCTCTCACAATTTAAATTTAAAACAATATTATATGTATATGTATGTATG
>NW_011967221.1:1526268-1533223 GCF_000949405.1 Vollenhovia emeryi
TAAAACAATATTATTGTTTTAACAATTAACATAATAAATTACATAAACAAATAAATCGCGAAATAAATAAATGTTTGAACTTAAAATTTAAATTTTTGAAAATTATTACTAATCCTTTTATTAATAGTTATTATTTTTAATATTTAATATTTATTATTTTAGATGTTATTTAACCACATACACTATTTTTTTAATATAAATTTCCTCGATAACCACCTTTTTGGAAACACAATTTTGTTCATAAAACAGATGAAGCTTGTCATATTTTTTCTCATTTTTTTTAAATATCAAAAAATCAATATAGAGGGATATTATAAATGACAAAGAATATGTCTGAAAAATAGCAAGGATATTGTAGTGGGGCGGAAAGTTAAGTATCATCGCGGCACCTGGGGGAAGCCTGTGGCGAAATTCGAAGTCGACGAAATCCCGGCTTTAATGCAAATTTTGTCATGCATCGTTCCTGGGTCGAAATATCGAGAATCTTTGCAGAATTAATGTTTGCGATGTTTCCCTTTCATTTCCTGCCGTGAACCAGCGCGAGGGTGGTTCTCAAAACGTGATGGATCGCCCGAATATACTATGCGAGATTGCATCCTAGCGATAAAAATAATTCACACGTATATTTGGACAATATACATCTGTAAACGTAAGACAGCAAAATTATATAGCGTTATATTACAATAGAAAATATATTATTTTACTTAAAATATGTAAGTATACAGTAAGTAAATTTGATTAAATATATTTTATTTATTTTGTATATATCTATTTTATTTTACTTATTTATATTCTGGTTTTTAGTATTTTTCAATATTGTTGATAATATTTTTAAAATTCGTATCAATTCGGCTTAAATGTGATAAACACAAATTTGAAGGAATAAAGGACTAAGAACCGTGACAGGGTATTAGTGTCGCTGTCAGAAGACGTTAAACTTGGAAATCAAGTATCACATTAATTTTGTGATACTTAGGTTAAAAAACAACGTACGTAAATCTGAAGGCCAACTAAAACATGGTCTCCCGGCTGACACACTCGAAAATTTTTTCAAGTTCAACCGTTCTATGTTTGCAAACCATAATAGGAATATTAATCATATGATGTATTTTTTAAATGATAAAAATACATACAAAAACATTACCAAAGATCCGATTAAAAAGATTATAAACAAACTTCATGATTTAATTAAATCATGGCGTGATAACGACATCATCAGCGACCTCACATATAAACATCTGAATTGCACGAATGGTAATCTTCCCCGTTGTTATGGTCTAAATAAAATTTTTTTCCGTTTTTTATATACAGTCGACCAGCATAGTCTAAATTTTTCTGCGTATTTTAATTCTATGAAGCCAATTAAAAGATTACTTCTAACAAAGAATGTCGATAAAACAGACAGCTTTAGGATCCCCTTAACTTGCCATAGAACAATGTCATGCAACCAATAAAAAGCATTATATTCCTTTTACCGTATAAGAATTTTATACATAATACATTAAAATGGCGACAGATGGCAGCACAAATTGCACTAAGCAAGATAATTAAAAGTTAGATCCCCTTCCCCACCAGGGCTTCAATCCTCGGCCATACCCTCTGTCCTTCAGGTCCATGGACATACTAGACCTACACCCCACTACCTAAAGAAGTCCTTATACTCTCTCCTATTATTCTTTCCTTCATGTTTCGGACACATGTAGCGTTAAAATAGCAGCTAAGGTCACATTTAAAAAACGCCTACTTTTATTTTCTTATCCCTGCCTCGGATGAAGATTTCGAGGTTCAATGTAGGGCAAAACTTCAACTCGAGATATCCTTGTTATATATAGAAGAACACATATATACACATACTCCATTTTGAGATTAGATAGAAATAGGATGATTTAGGAATCAACTTGCAATTACATTCTTCCAATTTAATTTACATAAAATTATAGGAAATCGGCCTCTAACAATAGATGACTCAAAATGGGTTTTATGCAAATTTGTATATACTACATGTGAGAGATGCATAAGGGTCACTACACAAAGCTACTCGTGAATATTCAGTGGAGCATTAACTCACCGCATAGCTTACTTGGGCGCGGACCATCTGTACTTATCCGCGCGCTAAGTTCAAGCGTTTTTAAGCTGTCGGAACAGCGGGGTAGCTGCTAATACGAGGGTCATCAAGGGGGACGACGATGATGGAACGGACCGCGTCGTGCTCCGGCATAATCGCGCCGACAGCTCACTTCATCCGCGTTTCGGATAACCGAGTTCTATTAGTACCAGTAATAAATCATTACTGCGGTAATACGGTTTCTTATTATACTATTTTTATAAGATTTTATTTACGGATAATTGCTGACGTTTTACAAGTAAATATATCCTTTATCGTAGGCATAGCTTTGATTATATAGTAGTTACCATTATAATATCGCTGTTATTAATTGTGCAAAATGCAAAACTTGAAAGCAGAAAGAGAGCATATTTGCAAAAAATTGTTTATAAATCGTTTTTAATTTAATAATTTATATTAACAATTTTATTTTTTTATCAACTGTACATTGATTCTAAATTTTTTCTTTGTATTGTGCTTATAACATTGACTGGGCAATTTAAAGGATATTAAATAGAAAAAGGAGAATTTGTGCATAGTGGTAACTTTGCAAGGGTCTCTTTGGCGACGCCTTAATTTTGCAATGGTTGGTCGTATCGGGAGTTTGAGGAACAACCGGTCCCCTTTAAGTCGTCGACTTAAAGGCGCGCTCCTACACGGTAGAAATAATCCGGAGTAAGCACCATCGTACATTTTACAAGTTTCGACTTTTAGCGATGCCGCGTTGCGCCTTTCCAAATAATTTAACATCGTTTTAAGTTGATTGGAGGCGAGATTTATTGCAACGGGCCTTTTTATGCTGCTCCCTTTTGAATCACCGCTCTTGATTTTGTAACATAAAAGTGTTTCATTGTAGACTTATATTATAGGTATGAGAAATCTTTCTAATAATTTTAGAAAAAGATGGGGTATTTGTAAATGATGTATATGTAAATGATCTTATATATCTATCTGTAACTCACTTATGTATCAACCCTTTATTAAAACTGCTTGTAATTTCTTTGTTAGATCACTTGAAAAGGACCACAAACCATGATCGAAACGTTGTGAGTTTAAACAATTTGCCAGACATGGTCAAGTAATTTTCTGAAGTTTTTAATATTTCGCTAATTAATTAAATAGCATTTGTATAACAAATTTTTAGTTAAATTAATTCAGCAAAATTTGTTTCAAACAGCAGGCTCAAATCCTGGCTGAGGTAATATTTTTCGCAATAAATCTTATAATAAAAGTATTAAACACTAACACCCTGTCACGGTTCAAAACTCTTATATTCTTTGAAAATTCATTTTCCTCAACAATCTCTGCATATATGATAGAAAAACGTTAGATATTCTATGTAAATAGCTGCATTATTGTATATTATATTGTAATAAAATAAACAATAATACGGCTATGTACTATACATATAGGAGTTCGTTATTGTAAATATTCTAAAAGATATTACATAGTCATTTAGTATTTAGGTGAAACAATATTCATTAAACATAATTTATAAACTATATTTTCTTGTGTCTGTGCTGTGTAAATTACATTTGGAATGATCGGAATTCTAATCGCAAAGTCCCATTTTTCCCTTCCTCTTACCCTCGACGTTATTAGTACGCCGCGTTCTAAATACGTATCTTCTGTTTTGATCAGATGTTGCTATAGCAATTCAACCAGTTATCACTGGTAGCCGAGTATCGATTCCCAGGTGGCAGTCAGTGCCTGCACATTCACGATTAAGTTCAGTCACCCACAATAGGCGCGTTAAGTATAGATATATATCAGTATATAATATTAAATAATATTGTTGAATTTCTAGTGCAATACAAATAATATCTTGTTTTAATAATGTAAAGCGAACGAATTTTCTCTGTAATAATACAGAAATCGTAGTTCTGTCTTATAATAATTTTAACATATATCTATTCTATAGCAATTTTGTAAATATAATACTGACAATGTAGCACGTTAGTACCTTAAAATTACAAGAAAGTGAAGTGCGTTAAATCGCGGGAAATGTCACGACTCTTGTCACGTGAATTTTACACGAAATTAAAGGCAAACAGACGCGAGACGAAGTGAACAGATCATCTCGTTCGTTTTTTTTGCCAGCTTTGTATGAAGTTATTTCTCGTCCCGAGAGATTTTTCATCCGCGATTCGCTACTTTTTAATATATCGCGAAATGGTACGAGTCAGTGAATAAAAAAATTTGAAATTTGTGCGAGATAGTGAAGATGTTCTTGTGTAGTGTACCAAATGATTGTCGGTGGCATAATAGAAGATAATAGCGAGAGAGAGAGGGAGAGAGAAAAGGGATAATTGGAAAGGACAACTTGGATGCTCTGAACATCGTTTTACTCTAACAGTAAGTTTCTCTTTTAAGTGGAAGAAAAGAAGAACGGTCTTTGTTGAGGGCTTCAAAGTATATCTTCGTATACTTCACAATTTTCATTTGTCATAAATTACAAATCAATTTAAAATTGCCTTTTGCGCGAGAATCTTTAATCACAAGGAATATAAGGAAATTTATACAATTTTTGGTTTGAGCACTTTTTGTTAAAGCGGGACACGTGCGAGCGATAAATCTCTTGCGATCTCTCTTTTAAAGTTCACCATGTTTGCACCGGATTGCATAAAAGTGCATGCTTTATGCCTCGTGGATAGATGATGGAATGCAGTCTTCGCGTGGTAAAACCGCACATCTCGATCATGAGAAGTGTCGTTCCGCTGCGTTTGCACATTCTTGAACAGGCTGATGGTCGCTGTCGGAATGGGATGCAAATTTGTAATAGGGTCACGCGGCACATTCTGACAGTAGAAAAATAATTCCCATTTTTCTCTTTCGAATGAAATACGATTTACTCAATATATTGAGATAAGAGATAAATTATAAATGCATATGTATATTTAAGAATGTTGTGGCGATGTAGATATATTTCCACTGCTAAAATTCGATTGCTTGTGTACAATCAGTTTCGAAAGTTACGTCACGATCTCATATTCTTTTGGTATTGTACACTAAGAAGGTATACTTTAATAATATATTTCACATTTCACACTTGCGAAAAACACTGATGTCACTGCAACGTTGTTACTTCTCGGGATGCTGAGAAAGTTTTCAAATTTTTCGGAAACATTAGTAAACATTAGGTCTAAAAATCTTTCTGTAGGTGCGTTTATGTTGCCCCATATGCATGCACCTGTGATTGCGCGTGATCGTGTTTATGGACCCTTTCGCATCGGATATTTTTTCCTCCGGCGACGCGACGGATGATCTCTTTGGAAAGTTTCGCTGAGAATTCGATTGCTTCATTTATCATGCGGACTGGATAATTTGTCGTTGACATCTCAATAAGCTATTGAAAACACAAGCATCGTGCGCGTATCCCTTAAATTATAAAAACGTAAATGCTTTCCTTTTAATCTTATATTATTTTTATAAAGAATATAAATATTTTATTGCACACAAACGCATAAACATTGACAAAAAATCAGTTAATAGAAAATATATTGAGAGCATGAGGCGCATCATTATAAATGTGTTAGGACAATGTACTAAAGATATGTCACTATGCACATTTTGTAATTAATAAATAATTCGATAACGTTTAAAGAAAAGCTACAATTTCTTATGGAATGTATGATTCGTTACGATTGTCATTATACATATGTGCGTATATGTATAGCAATAGAGAGGTCTTGACATTTTAAGCCTAGCAAGATTAACGTTTAATGCTTTAAACCCGCCAACAGCCTCGTACAATACAAAGGAACAACCCCTTTTATCCTTCCAGTAATGAAACAAATGAGCCATCAAATAACGAACTGTTTCAGCTAATAACGTCACTTTTGAGAAATAAACACACAAGTGAAAATAATTACAAATAATATGAAAATTAAAGATAAATCGTTAAAAGATATCTTCATTTTTCTTTCCTCTTTTTGTTTTTATATTTTTCTTATAACTTTTCATTTATTCTTATTTTCTCCAAAACTATCATTTATTTTATTTTCCTGTATGTTAATTCTTAACCATATTCTTCTGATCTCTTTTATTCTTTCCATGAATTATTTTCGATTGTTCACAAGTAAACACAATTTCACAAAACCAGTCAACAGAATAACTCGTGTTATTTAAATATTTAATCATGTGTGTACGCGTCAGCTCGCGCATTGGACGCTCTGATTTATTTGACGTCTCGCTGGGCCGCGTCCGTTTTACTTATATTCTTTTCGACGTTCACACTGGCATCTTCATCTGTAGACTGTTACTAGGGTTCGACGCGTGCAACGGAGATACGCACACATTTATTATCCAGTGGCCTTATCATCTCGCAACTGGTGAGCGAAGGAGAACACGTAACACGGCCGATTGGCCGCAGCTGTCGTTCTCGTGTACAGTGTGTTCCGATAGTTACGGCACGCGCAGGTGAAATCGGCAGTCACTATGTTGTGTGATAAAACGTGTAATCATCCTGACGTTTCGCGATGAGTCACGTTTCGCAAGCGAAAAATGCGTCGTACGCGAGCCCGCCTTTTCTCTCTTTCTTCTCCTCCCTTTCTACTCCTTTTCCTGTTAATTTTAATCGTGTGTGTGTGTATATATATATATGTATATTAACGATAGAGGAGAAGGTGGAAATGTAAAACCCTGCTGATAATATGGAAGTCCTCAATATTTTTAAAACATGTAGCTGCATTCTATAGAGATGACTGCTGAAACTTGTTTATCAAGTTACTCTTTGGGCCGTCAAAGTGCTTGAGTCCCTAGCTTTGTGATAAAACGAAAGAATAAAAAAACTATTTCTCTTTTGTCGACTTCCAAATACGGCTGGTATTACATTTGTCGTACGACAAATTT
>NW_011967221.1:1533627-1538305 GCF_000949405.1 Vollenhovia emeryi
GTAACACCAGCATTAGAATTTGTTGATTTCTGACTGTTCAGAATTCACAGGTAACTTTTAGTGCGAAACATTTTATCTATGTATCTAATGTTACCTAACATTTCCGCATGTTTAAGAATACAACCCTCTTTGTTTTTCTGTATTTGTACAGCAATACAGAAATTGTTAGTTTTCAAAAAAATTTTCAGACTTTACTTTTATGCCATTTTTATTTTTTTGTAGTTAAATCGCAATTCTTTTAAGATTGCTGTTTCCTCACTGTCTCTATATTGAAAATTTTCCTTCGTAAGATATCAGGATGTCCCGGCAAGACATGTAAATGAGTTTTGCTCAAGTAAACCTGCCACCTTGTAGCCACTTTGGTAAATGTGCCGAAGTGGCGTTCCAGCAGGAATCGCGGTTACATAAATATTAATGCATTACGTCCTCAAACACTAACTTTAAATGGTATGCTCTTCAAACTTTTTTGTAAATAATTTTTTGACAAACAACGAGCGACGACTACAACCTCTTGAAAATCACTTAGGAAGATGACTTTAACAACATATGTCAAGGTCAAGGTTATTGGAACTGCCTCCACTTTTTTGCAGGTTTACCTAAAAATGGCTATTAGATTTACTCTTTTTCAACACAGCAACTTTTAATCTCTCTAACCCGTTTCTTTACATAGAAAACAATTACCTATCCATATGTCTTGCTGGGACAATGTAATATATAAAAATTAATTAGAGTCTTAATATAGCGTAAATTGATAAAAATATTGCAAATGTGGTTATTTCTTCGCCAGTTTGTTAATCAATAAATTAATACCGCTGTTTTGACGTATCTGGCTTTTTATTCACGTTGTTACATTAACGACGTTTCGATCGTGAATTACGATCCTCTTCAGGCTTTTACAAGAGACGAACAAGAGCCAAACATTAGCTCGACAATTGTGGCAGCAAAAAGTGGAATCTATGAATAGCAATGTTCGTCAATATGAAGTACAAGTAAAAAAATTTTTCTTTTCCAATTTAAGAGCATCTGTGGAATTATCGAGCACGAAATCAGACATCCACACCACTCAAACTGTTTTGTTTTAGTTTGCGCATTAATACATAATTGCAAATTTTTAGAGAGAGAGAGAGAGAGGGAGAGGGGGAGAGAGGGGGCGGAGAGAGAAAGACGGAGAGAGGGAGAGGGGGGCAGAAAGAGACAGAGACAGAGGGAGAGACAGAGACAAAGACAGAGACAGAGACAGACAGAGGGAGAGACAGAGAGGGAGAGAGCGCGCGCTACCGTACAACACGGCGATGTTTGAATTATTAATGCAAAATAACGAAAAGAAAATTTTCAGTACTTATCAATGGGACACGAATATTGGTATGCAACATAAACGAATTTATTTTCATGAGCGTAAGAAAGAATTTCATATGACTCACAATTCTATCCAGTAAAACACAGTTTGTAACGGTTACATCTACGTTATGTAACTAGTTACGTCTGTACGTTGCATCTGTGTTACGTAAACGCTACATTTGTGCTTACCGATTTAATAATTCAACGCGTCACAATTTATTACTGCAATGAGGAAGCAACAGAATCCTAATGAAACTTAAAGTCTTCAATTATAATAAATCGATAAAAAAAATATAATACATTTGTTGCAATATTTAGCAAGATACGTGAGAAGCGCCGTTTATTTGCTGACATTGTGAATTCTCACAAGAAATGATATTAGAGTAGGTATATACGTGTGTTAAAATTTTCGGCAGGTTTTGCATGTAATTTCCGATTGATCCGACAGTTCTCCATTCTATGGAGCACAATCACACGCGCGCTTCTCTTCGAGACACCCAGTAGCCTTCTTCCCGCCGGCGCGATCCTATTAAACGCATTCTTACGACGACAGTGGACACTGGACTTTTGCGGCGGACACATGTCGCGCTAGCCGGATGCCTAGGCCTTCGACGTTTATTTGTCTTCGTTTTTGTCCGCCGTGTCGCGCGTCCGTGCTGTTATTCGCGTGTGTGGATCTGCTATCTGCCCGAGTTTCCTGCCCGGGCGTGATTCTGCATGTGCACCCGGGGTGTATGCGTTATGCGGCCGGCGTGTTGTCCATTACGATAACAAGCTGCGCGGAGAATCCGTTTAATTGTCGTCCGTGTCTCGTCGTTTGTGTTGCTACGCCTAATCACCGTTGTTCTTCCACGTCCCCGCAAACACCGAGCGCTGGGAAATACGCGCCGGTACACGTACAATCACGTGGATGAATACGATCGGTATAACCGGACGCGGTAAAGGTGCGATAAGCCGTCTAAATTATCTTATCTAATGAAAGAAAAAGCTGGCCTGGACTAGAACTAACTCGAGGGAAAATTTATTCAACGTAGTGTATAAATTAAGCCGTCAATAATATAAACGCAAAGTCTATGTTCATCAGCCATCCAGTATTTAATATCTTAATTGCACTCATGTTTTATAAGGTATTTGTGAGTTTTTCTAACTTTGTCGTGGCTTCCATTTGCATATCTTTTGTTTCTGAACTAGTTTGTTATAATCGCCTCGTCGAAAGATTCACACATTAGCTTTTTCTCGCTTTTTGACCAAAGAATCTAAGAGCACTCACCGTTTAGCCTAATTACATTGTGAGAATAAATATTTATTGTGCCGAAGACGACTCAAATTGAAGTCGAAACGTCCACGAATTGTTGTCATCAAGTTGCTTGAATTGCAATTGAATATAATTGATTGCATGATTCACACGCAACGGTAACCGCGTTGTACTCCCGGTAAAAACTTTTTCATGCATGAGCATTGTACACACAGAGAGAATTGTATGAAAAATTTTTTAATGGGAAAATTGCTCATTTATAATTATATATAACTGTGTACAATTGTACACAATTATATATATAATTCTACAGCGTTGTGACTGATGCAACGCCGAGAAGCGTTTATCCAACGTGTTATCTAACGGAAGGAGAAGCTATCTCGTTTCTAGAAACTGTTTGGTTGGTTCGTCTTGCATTAAAAACTAAAGTAGAAAGATACTTTGTTGAAATTATAAACACAATATAAATTTGAGCAAAGGAGATTAGTGGACCAAACTTACCCACAAACGTACGTGCTAAATATACGTTATAAGTTAATCGAAGATAAACAACGATATTACGTAATATAATTTCGTATATCCTCGACTAAAAGAATATTTTCACAAGATATTCGAAGTATCCCGACATTCCTTGTCGAGAAGTTTTCCTACAAAACTTTCAAGGTCCTGTTACATTTATCTTGAAGCCCGAAACCAAAGTGGAGAAATTTCCGTTAAGATCGCAACATATTCCCTTAAGATTGAGCCCTCGAGTTTCCGGCCGGTCATTAAGGGACGAATGTAAAAGGCTGTTCAATATCGGGACGGCGTGCCTGGAGCGCTCTCGAGGCTTGAAGTTTAAGAAGAGCACTCGAAGCAAGCGAGAGAGAGCAAACGCGACGCGACGGACTTGAATTAAAATGGTCCACTGAAACTCATTCCCCGAATTAAACGGATTAGATCCAATCAGCACTCGTCGCGGTCGCTGCTGCTGCCGCTGCTGCTGCTGCTGCTTGCTGAAGAAGTGAAGCAGAGCACGCAACACGTTGCGTAACGACGGAGGATACGTTTAACTCGATCCTGTCCTTTGTTTAATTAAATCAGCTTGCGCGGTCGGAATATTTGCGTTTCGTGCGACGATCTTTTCAACTTCTAACGTGCGTCCACTTGATGGAAAATATGAAAATTCGCAGGTAATCTCTTGTTGCGCCGCGAGAATCCGTATTTACCTTTCGTATCACAGAATTAAAATAAATGTCGTCCCCGGGATCGTGTAAATCCCATTATTCGTATTCAATTAAATGAACGGCGTGGCCGTGCTCGGTCTCTGCTTCTCTTGTAAAGAGGTAATCGTCAAGGCTGTTGTTTCTACGGATTCCGATTTAGTTGAAGTTTGCGCTACCCCGGACCGATGAAGGGTTTCTCTGGCGGCGTCTTTCTCGGCACGTCTCGCGAGAATTTATCGATTCCGGCGAGAGCTTCGACTCTTCGACAGACAGAATATTCGGCTTTACGGGGTTCCACGCTCCGCCGACTCCCGTGACTCACGCCGAATACACACGAGCGCGCACGCCACGTGGTTACATAGACGGATGCACCTTCCACGTTGCATGGCACGTGTTCCGCGACGTATCCTCGATTTGTCACATTTCTCGAAGTTTATTATTTTTCGTTGCTCTTTTTATCAATTAATGAATCAGTAAAGTAGTGTTAGTCGGTAAACGTGAAAAATGACGGAAACCTGATTTATCAATAAAAAATGATGCTATTATTTTTTATTTTTAGGAATTAGAACAAGCAAAGGAGGATGTTGGAAACGTTCGATTTTTGGTCCCCTCCGGAACTTTAGTTCACCGTAAACATTTGTTGCTTGCCCTTATTAATTTCAATTTTTTTAAATGTTTCAAAATAATTTACTATTTACGAATAATTAATCTATTAAACCTATAACAGATATATAATAAGTAATATACTCTTCGGAAAATCTGTAAGAGTCATTTTCTGGGATTCTTGACAATTTTTGTCGAGCAGATTAAAATTGCCATACGAAAGACTTCGATTTGCCCATCAGATATATCTTTATAAAAGTTTCAAAAGTGTAAATTT
>NW_011967221.1:1538772-1553385 GCF_000949405.1 Vollenhovia emeryi
GTAAACGGAATGGCACGTCACCATGGGGACAATAGTCACCATGGGAACCGATACGTATTGACTGATTGCGGCTTACGATGAGAAAGAAGGAGATGGGGATGGAGAGAGTTGATCGAAATATATGATCGGGGACGATTGTGTGCAATTATATTTTTGCGATAAACTCTACGAGTTTGTTCCCGTACTCCCCTTTCCAAGGGAGGGAAATACGCATTTAAATTACGCACACGCATTATTGTGTACCGCAAGTACGCACTTTACGCGGGTCGGGATGAATGGGTGTGGTCCACTAATGATCGTGGCGTTTGCAGCTGTAATAAAAAAAACATTGCAAAACGTCGCCATGAAATGCCTATCCCCCTTTAAATGATATTTATTAATTTTATTACTTTCAACTCTGCAGACTTTATCTATTTATATAGTTTTTTTATTATTCTTAAATTATTTCCTCCACGCTACAGGTGACAATTTATATAATGTATAAAATAATATTATCTATGAATTATCTAAATCTTATTTTTCGTAAATTCTTTTATTTCTTGATTAAAAGATATAATTAGTACTGATTTGTACGCAAACAGCCGTTGGCAATTGTAGTTTGAGGCAAATTCGACCAAACTGGCATAAAAGATATATATTTAAATCACTATTTATTTGTTGTGATTTAAATATACAGGGTGAGTCTTTCCATATCCGACAAAATTTTTGAGAAGGTAGAACGGATCGAGATGAACGGAAAAGTCCTGTACCATTTTGCAATTTTCGTAATAGTTAACGAGTAATTAATTATTAAAAATCATTGTCTTAGGCCGGCCTAATGATGTTTCAGGCATGTATTATTATATGTTTAACGTTTTTCTAATAACAAATTAATTTGTTATAAGTCTTTTGCAAAAGGTACGATTTGGGAAACCGGTTACCTAAATCGTACCTCCTTGAAATAGTCACATTTATGAGTGAAAATAATAAAAAGTCGAGTAAGCAGTATAAGACTGATATAATAACTGAAATATTGGACTAATTGAGTGAGGCTTATTGTCGCCAGTGAAGAAACTTCCTCGTGTTGAAATATTGGAATTTATATAGTAATAGTTTTAACTTCGTAATGTAAGCAGAATCATTGATCGGCCGAACAGTTGATAGAATGATGACCTATTGTTAAACTGGTCTTCTCCCGCTGACCCTAACCCTCTTCTCTGTTTTTGTCTTTCAGCTGCTTAATTCTCTGGCGACTGATTTGGACTGCATGCTGAGCGAGCTCTGCACGACCCAGGATTCTTACGAACGGTGAGTACATTTTCTTTTCTTCTTTAGCCTCTCTTCAACAAGGTCAAATACGACCGCCTTTATTTCGAAGCATAGATCGACTAACGAAATCACACTTGAGTGCGTTTTTACGTTGACCATTTTCCTAACTTGCGAATTGATCAATTTTCCATGTAATAATTTTGTACGCGTAACAAATATACAAAAGCAAACGAATATAAACATCTAATAATTCTATTTGGTATCACAATTTTATTAGGTAACGTATATATTTTTGTCATTAATTATTATTACACAAACAATTATTATACATGTATAATTTAATATAAGGGTTCCTACTTATTGTTGTTCAAACCAATAAAATCAATGTTATTGAAAACGCGTACGTTTAAATATGTAAATGTATGAGCACAATTTACAGAATATAGATACATGCTATATTCCGTACATACATCGAACACTTATCCATACAATGACTATAATATATACAAAATTATCTAATACTATTTAATACTATATATACAATAATTATATATTATTTATTATATTGTGATAGTATGTATCACGGAAAAATTCGGTAATTTAAAGCGGAGTGAGAGAGAGAGAGGAGGAAACACATTAACCATCCTTGCCACGTGCGGTGGAGGTTAAATCGAATTAATTCCTGTAATTTATGGCGAAAATCTCGCGCGAATAATTTCCATATCGCGCACAATCCTCCTCGTGATGTATGAGAGACTGCACCTACCAATATTCGAGATGTTACATGGAACACTGGATATTATACCGGGCGGTCAGACGCTCATTATATCTATTTTACGTTCGTTATAAATTAATGGCGCTAATGCGTAGCTTTATCCAAACCTTAATCTATGTTTACAATAACGAAGAAATTAACGTCTCATTCAATACAGCAGACATTTTTAATTAATGCTTTCAAACTTCTGGTAATAATAATCTGAAATAATAAAACATTGTGCGATAAACTATTCGTTACAGAAACGAAGAATTAAAATAAGAAGCCTTGCACGTTTAACGCGATCGTTACATTTGCTATTTCTTCATCCATGTTACAAAAAAATAATAGTGTTTCCATAATTATTAAATATCTAATATCTTTCTCTTAATAAAACAAGTTGACGCTTTGTTTTGGCTCACTCGTTACATGAAATATTTACATAGAAAGTGGTTATGTACACAAGATGCATAGATACAGATTCTTGGGTATGTATACATGGTAGGGTTAAACCTTAAAATTTAACACATCTAGGGTGTTCCCTTCTATTCACTTCAAAGACAAGATGGACGATGTCTTCCTGAAAGGACGCAAAATTTCAATGGGGCTCGAGAAGGGTCCGCACTCGGCAGAAGTTTGGAACTTGGCATAACTTCAGTTCCATATCGACGAACGTGATTAACTGCGACAATTAAACGGAACGATGATTACGCGTGTTTTGTTTGATATGACTCAAGCTAGTTGTTTACAAAGTAGGGCATTAGATCACTACATTAATTTCAACGAAATATTATTATAATTTTCATTAAGTTTTGTTATAGCACGAAACTAGCAGAAACAGGGATCTCATATAAACGTATAAAAATGAAAAAATAAGTAATTGTGTTACTTTTATATGTTGTTTTTAAATAATGACAATTAATATTGACGTACTATCTTGTTAAATGCGTAGAAAAGCTTTTCTGTAGCTTTCATAGTTTAAATGCAAATTAAAACGAGAGAAACTTAAAATCAACGTTTTCCATTGCGATGTATACATTTAAAATTACGTTTTTTAAAGCATATAATAAAATATCTAGATTTATGTTGTTATTTTGGATAACGAAATATTGATATTAATTTTTGCCTGCAACAATTTTGAAATATATAGTTCCCTAACGTACTGTGTATTTGCATGAAAAATATTATTTTATTATTATTTAAAAGTTGGAATTATTAACGCAGATCAATACGTAATCCACGCGTGCATTTCTTTTAACACACACGGAAAGAATTTTCTCTTAAAATTTATCCTGAAAATCACGTAATCGTGGGATAACACGGCATTGCGAAGAATTTTATGAGAGTTTTCTGAAATTTGACCATACACATTTTACTAGTAATTATACTTAATATACATTTTCCTAGTAAAATGTACGGTAATATTTCAATAAGCTCATAAAATGCTTTAAAATTCCATGTTGTTTCACGATTACACGATTTTCAGGATAAATTTTAAGAGTAAATTCTCTCCGTTATTATTAATTTTAGGAAAAATTCTCTTTTAAGAATATGAACGTTATAAGCAACGTCGAAACATTCCGCCGTTTCGACGTTGCTCGGACAGCTGGCAACGGAAGAGCAATTATGCATAATATTATGACACTAATTCTGAGCACATGTCACAAATTAGGTCGTTTCTTAGCAGCGATGCCAATTTTGCATGTACACGATATTAATGTTGTGTCACGATATTAATCCACGCAGTTTGGTCTTAAATCACATAACTAGCACACTGGGCCGTTTCAGTCCCAACCACTAAAATGTTTGCTGCGAGAAAGTTATAGATTTTTTCACTTGAAAAAAATTCCAAGATAGTCTTCGAATGTTGTTTTAACAAATGTCCAAAGGATATTTTAATAAAATGTAATATTGAGTATGAAAAAAATCGGAGAATGTAGAAAAAACCAAAAATGACTCTCTTCACTCAAAAATTCTTAACTCTTCCATTTTTTCATATTAAGAACTAAAAATTTAACTTGACACTCTTGAGATGCAACACTTCAAAAATGGTTTGATAGTGGTCGTTTCAAAAAAGGTATTTATTTGGTGAGATAAAGAGACGAATTTCAGCCAAAAAGTACTTATTAGATATAAATAAATGTTACTTAATTATTGTAGAAAAATAAATGAATAATATTACAATAAATAAATGTAATTGTAAAAAATATATGTAAAATGATATGTAAAATGTTTTCCTTTTAAGAAACTGACATTTTCGTAAAAAGAGTAGAGTTTTTTCTGTAATAGAAAATGTAGTATATTTTCATCTTGTATATTATTCCGTTGTCTCGTAAAAATTACTCTCGGGAAAGCAAGTACTAGATTACTATTGTTTAAAAGATTCGTCTATTGCACATGTATTTAAAGCAATTTAAATATTTCGGTCTTTCAGAATCGCGACATTTAATCGCGACGAACGTGTTATGCGCCAAAAAACGATCAAATCTCTGCTTTTGTACATGCTGCTAAAAAATTTGCGAGTATGTATGTAAATTCACCAGATGGGTGGACGAGTGATACGATACGACGTGTTTTCCACGAACAAAATTTCCAATTTCTCTTCTATCGCCCACCGCTCTCCGAAATATCAAGCTTCACTTCCTCTTTTTTTCCCCACGCTTCCCGGAAATGTCATTGTCCATTCTCGACATTTTTGTTCGTCAAATTCGAGTGTGGTAATGTTTCTGCCGGGATATCAGTAGGGGGAAAAAAGAAAAAGAGTATTTCCGAAAAAGTGGCCGTCGTGACAGGTGCGAAACTTTTTTCGCTATTGTCTTCCTCACATTTTGCGTCGTCCCAGGAATTTAAAATCGCAGGGTTTATATTCCACCATGAAGTAGAAAAGAGAAAAGAGAGAAGAAAGAACAAACAAAAAATGTTTCCTAAATCGATGAAATTGATTAAATGAATTAAATTAAATTATAAAATTTATTTTTATATACGTTAGCAAATGTTTATAATTATTATGTGATTGTATACGATCCGCATAAAAATCTGTTAGCGGAAGAAGTAAGATTTCTTGATTGACCGTAAAATTAATGTGATTGGAAATTCGACGTGTTCAATGAAAAAAATTCAATTTATTACATTAAAAATGTTCTTTTAAGCTTTTAAAATTTCTATTATAATTTTCTAACGATTCGTATGGCCTTTTAATATTTTTATTTACTATCTATTAAGCTTCTTTCTAGTCAAAAGGAACAAAATGTTTGTAAAACACACGCTCTGTGCGCGGACTTTTGATCAGCGATGTCATAAGCAGATTTCTGGGCTGGTTTCGCACCACTGTCGCTTGCAGCCCCCGACAAGGGGGCGGTGAGAATGAGGGGACGAGGCATGGAATTGAAATGAAATTCCGACCTCGGCCCCCGCGGTTGAATTATTATCGGCTAGTAATCTCACTAAAAAGTTTGCCTTCACTTCGGACCCGCGAGCTATTCATTCTCCTTCATGCAAAGAAAGAGGAAACAGCGTTTGTTCCAGTTCTATATAGCGCAGAATCATTTACTTAAATGACATTTAATCAATAAGATTTAATCTAGTTTAACAACTGTATTATATAAAGTTGAATATATAATCTGGTACAATAATAAAATATAATAAGGTGTGGAAATGAGATAGAATGATATAGGTATGTATAAAGAAGGTAATATAAAGAAATACTATTCTTAGTCATAGTTCTAGGTAAAAAGAGATTTATAACATGGAAATAAATAATTAATAGATTTTATCGTTGCGAAACAAATCAATTATAAGGTAGAGTGCCCTAACTTTTAATAAAAATAAATTTTTTTAATGAAGCTAATTCTAGTTGTATTCGATGAAATTATAGTATAGTCGAAACATTACTCATTAAAGTTAAATATGGAAAAATTTAGTTTCAAATTTATTTTAATTTATGACTTAATTATTTTGTATAAATAAACGAAATAAATGTTATAAGTCATACTTTATGATATAGCAATCTTAATTTATTTTTATTTACTATTATTTATTATTTATTTATTATAATTAATGTGTAAGTGTGTGTCAATTTTCTACTTTTATTTTTATATCATGTGTATCTATGTGTATAACATTTATATATATATGTATACATTATTATTTATATTTTTTATATTTTACTTTTTGTTTATTCATAACTAAACTATCTGAAGCTACGTATGCATATCATAATTTAAAGTTGCAAGCTCTTTTAGAAATACTTTTCACTTTATTGATATTTATGATATTATATAATATTTTATGAAAGTGTAAATATTTTTAATAACCGATAAGTGCAGATATTTATAATAGCTTAGTGACATTTAGAATTTAATAATATCTTTTTAATGGTACGTTCTGGCTATGGCGCGGCATTTCCGTATATTTCCCAAGCCATTAAACGAGCTATATCTCGACCGACGTGAATTTCAAGAGTGCAGCAAATCCTCTTTTAATGCGCATCCTTTCCTATACGTTCGCCGTCCATCCTTCAACATCTTGATGTCGAACAATAATGCAATCCTCTCTCTCTCCCCCCTCTCTCTCTCTCTCTTTCTCTCTCACTCACTCCTTCCTTGCAATCCCCTTAGACAGCTCCAGATGTGCAATCGCAGCATTAGATTCGCGTTAGACCGGGTGAGATCGAGGTGCACTCAGAAGGGGATAAAAATTTTCGCCATGCTATAAAAACGCGCGTTTATCACCTTGCTTTTTCGGCACTCGTCGTTTTGCACAGACAAGATGGAATTCTTTTCATCGAACCGTGAAATAAAATAGTGTAAGGAAAAAATGTATGGCCTTCCTTTATGTACGGGATAAATCGACTTTTGTTAGTATTACATTGCACAGTTATCAAATACGGCCAATATAACATATTTAGAATGTTTAAAAAATGAAAAGTTAAAATTTATGTACGTCTACTAAGTTGGCACAGCCATTTTAGCAATCGAAGGCGACTTATATAATTATTAATTGCTATTTTTTGCCAATTAAGGTAGTTGTTTCGCAACAGTAATGCTCAAAAGTTTCTCCCAGACAGGAACCGGCACTCAATTATTACAATAATATATCTTGATGCAATAAATTGCATCTTTATTGCATAAATTCTTGTTCTAAATATACTTTACACATATTGCATTTTTACCAAAAAATTATATATTATATTAAAATATTATACTATAATTGTAGAAATATTTTTCATAATGTTTACAAATACTTTGTTGGCTATTAACCCAGATACTTTTATGAAAAAGTTAAGAAAGCAGGAATTATAATTTTTAAAATAATGAATAGACAATAAAAATAGGAGATAATAATGTATTCGTTTAAAGCTGCTTTATTTCCAATTAAACTAAGAGTAGCGCACGACTCTAGGTCTCTTGTAATCTACCTGCTATACACTGCTTTTCAAGTGTCTCCTTCGTTATAGTGAAATGTTTGTGGAGAATCTGGGAACAAGTTTGAGCTACGATGCTCTCGGGAGTTACGGAAGCTTCACATCTTGTGCCACGACGGTTACGGGCTACGGACGACCATGGCAAAACTACTACCCTGTATATGTATATAGGGTGCACCCGCATAACCACGCCTAGAAGCAGTTCATCTGGCGAAATTGTCGGTCCAGACATCGTCTGTCTGAAATTTATGGGGTCCACAGTGGGTCTGCCATTGGCAATTTTGAGTGCCCGAAGAAACGATCTCGATATAGCGTAGATTAACGTTTTCGATATAGCACAAAGTGCTCGATAAAAAAATCAAGACTGTGAAACCGACCGGAAGGGTAGAAGAATGGTTTTCAATCTTTAAAATATTAAAGCTTCTTCGTAAATTCTATCTGAATGGGGAAAGAGTGAATACATAGAAAACAAATGCAAATAGCACAATTAAAAAAACTTTCTACTTAACAAAACTTATGTGACATAAGTTTTAACCTAATTACTTAATATCTTTTACTTGTTTATTTATTTATTTTGATAATTATTCTAGATTTTTACCTTTTACAACCTTTTATCTCTGAGGCATCAAATTTTTGATAAGTCTAAAGGATCACGTGAATAAGAATTAAAATCAGAATGAATTGAATTCGGGAAGAACAGAAATAAAATGCGAGAAGAACAACAGAGACTCGCGCGAGAAGCGAATTGAGCGGGCGAGTGAGAGAGGAAGACGATCGAATTATGAGGAAACTCGATATAGCGGCCGCACCATGGAGATTCCCCCGGGTCGGTTTCTCCGGATATCCCCCTGATTTCTGACGGCTAACGCGAGTCTGATGTTTGCCGAGGGGACTGCGCACGGGTACATCACCCTTATCCACCACCCTATATCGTTAGCGGATAGACAAAGGGTGCGTGCCCGTGTCGCCGAATACGTGCCTCGAGGCACTGCTAATTCTGCCGATAATAGATTTCCAAGTCCGACGCATCGCGTCATTTCCGGCATTCGTCACAGTCGTTTGCAGAGATTGTGCCGAGCACAAAATTACAATGAAGAGCTCGAAACGAAGAAAGTCGAGTAAAAAGAGTTTACATTTTTCGTGACGATTCTGCGTTAAAGCGGGGCCGTCAGCGAAGAAGGAAGCAGTAAAATGCTGCGTTTATATAAATTCGTTATTTATACATTGAATTATACATTCAATACAGTAGATGAAAAGCCAATGTTACTCAACATACGAGTATCTACAAAATTTTACACTAACAATAAGCCTCAGGTTTTCTAGAAATTTCGAAAAATAACGTTCTCGTGGATGTAAACAGCACATTTTGATTTTCTATTAAAATTATAAAAATTCTATATATCTAACCAGAAAGAATTTTGTCATGATATCTATTTCAATATTTATATACATATTACATATATATTTTTTTATTTTCTTAGAAATTATAGTCTTAACTAAATAAAATTTTGATTAAGATAACGAAATTATTTCTGTAAAATTAAATAAAAAGTCTAGTAAGGTCAAAATTCTAAGAAAATTTGTTCGATTTCCAAGAAACGTTTTTCTTGGTGTATTTAGAAGATAAGGAATTTTTAAAAAATTAAACGCAAAAGTCTCCAACCCATTTTTGAAATTAAATATTACATAACATATGGTCGTCTGTTTAATTAACTCTAAGCTACTACAAATTGGGGCGTTTGCAACCTAGCTTAACAATCACCTAATTTCCGGCAGCCGTCAACACCGGTTGTGTCGCTCCACAAAGATGTTATTTGAAGTGAAACAGGGTCGTAATGTCTGCGACAGATCTTACAAGTTTGTCAGAAGACTAGATGTCTGCAACATTCCTCCAGTATATTAAACATTACTTTGTATTTCATTGTTACAGTCGTGATGAATGCTAAGATCTTGATATCACAAACATTTTTATATGTTTGAATTACAATTATACATAACAACAATTGTAATTAATTATACACAATTTTATACATGTATACATATGGACTTCCGTTTCCGGTATAGAGAGTGACAGGTTTGTGTGTGTGACGAGCGGATTTTGGGAGTGTAGGATAGGTGGTAGAAGGAGAAAGAGGTGAAGGGAGTATAAGAGGGAGTGGAGGAGGGCCGGGTGAAGAAGGGAGAGTGATTTTTTATGATACATTTTATATGTTAAAAAGAACAGAAGAATTGTGTTACTTCTTCCTCTATAACAATTTCTACAATATTAAAGCGACATTTCTTTTATGTTATTTATCATTAAAAAATATCGCTGCCTTTTGTCTTTTGGTTGTCGCCAGAAAATGATTGCCATGTACAAACACGGACACGGTTGCCGCGCGAATGTGCCGTTTCCACAGAATAATATTTCGAATACAAAGTAATGAGGATATAAGAGTCAAGACACAGGATGTTAGCGTCTAAATGATTTTAATTTTTAAGTAAAATAAAATTTAAACGAAACAAAATATGTAAATAAAACATCTTAAGATTTTAAAAATTACTAAAGCAAAAGAAGAATTTAAAAAAATTGAAATTTAAATACATCAAAATTTTTAATCTTTAAACATATATTAATGGCCTAAAAAAACGTTGCAGACAAGTGATCTATTCTAGAATGTGAGAAAGTATTTATACATATATTTAATCACAATTTCGAAGTTGGCAATACGCAGGGTCTATCGTCGTTTATGGGGCGTCGTGCCATGAAGGGGTCGCTCAGCAGTTCAAGCGTAACGATAACACCGATAGCTCATCTTTCACGTTTCACAATCGCAACCTTCATATAATATATATTTCTTTTTCCTTCCGTGATTTTCGTCCCCGTTAAAAGAGAAAGAAGGATACGCTGAATTTTGGCGCACGCGAGCGTTTCTCATTTCGCGACGTGTGCGTGTCGTCGCGCAATAAAGCCTCTGTTCAGCTAGCTAGGAAAAAACTCCATGAAAATCTCGTCTTGCCAGATCGAAGGAAAAGAAAGGAGCAAATTTCCTCAAGTTTTTCAATAAAGAGTAAGATATCTCAAAGTTAGCACGTAATAAATAAAAATATCGTATAGGATACATGTATTTATATTGTTGAAGAGGAACTTTTATATTACCTTTATTCTGTTTCGGTTATATTTTTATATTGTCCATTTTTTATACTCAATAAATTGATATTATCTTATTATATTATTTTGCTGTGGTCCTAGCTCAGTGGTGAGAGTGTTTGCCTGGCAAGCGGAAGACCAGGTTCGAATGCTGGTCTAGTTCGAGCTCGTTATTTTTCTTGCCGAAAAATTAATAAGTGGCGCGTCTTGTTAGTGCCTTATACCTTCCCAAAGATGTACCCCTCTTTATTACTGTGATAATTTATATATTTATAATTCATTTTAACTTAACTAATGTAATATCGAAATAGTATTTAAATTTAGAAATTAAAGAAATGTTTATATGGTTATTTTTGACGGTACATTATAAAAACTATTCTCTCCCGATTTCTGCTTTGCCCAATTTATTTTCTTCTCCCTGCGTGAAAACAAAATTGAAAGGGAATAGCCCGTACTCAGAGAAGCGATTCAATCGATACCGGACCACCCTTGAATTATGCACGCTTTGGCCGGCAGGAATCGAACCGTTTGTTTTTAAGGATTCTCTGCATGCTAGGTGCTAATTTAATTCTCCAAAAATTAAATATGTAACTGCGTTATATTTAATAGTTATATTAAATAAATTATATTTGCAATGACTTAAAATTTGTAAACTAGTAGCTTTCTGAAATATTTTTGGTATAAAAATATCTTTTTCAGTAATTATTTTAAAATTAAGATCTGGATTTCATTGTAAAACAAAACAGATAAAAATATATAAGTTGTTTACACGGCATTCTTCTTCTAAAATAATAAAATTAAATGAGTTGCGTTTTACAGCACCTTACAATTATATGAATTATTTCTGTGATAGACAGAGATATAATATTGTACGATGAGAAGTAATGTATTTCTAATCAATTATAATCCAGAAATCTATTTATTCAATTAAATATACTTTTGATAACAAAAAATGTAATTTATCAAAACTATTGAAAAATTAGTGCTTTAAATATTTATTTTTATATATTGTTGACTACATTAATGTTAGTTTAAAATAAAAGGTGTATGTATCAAAATTAACATAGGTATCTTGGAAAGAATAAAGTAATTTTTTAATCGCAAAGTTTAACACAATTATTGACTTCGATATATTTTCTTTGTCTTTTCGTAGTTCTCGTTTTAAAACAATCGGAATATAATATTACATAATGAGAGTATAACATTATTTAAAATAAAAGTTTAATGACTAAGGTAAAATGACGCAAATGTTTTGTTCGAGGTTTTCACTAATAACAACACGTTGTAACGTTAGTAAATGTTCGGGACAGCAGTTTCGGGGACAAAACTGTTATCGTTGAAGTAATTCCCGTAGCTCTGTGTTTTTGCTTGATATTCTATAGCTTGCTTTGCAGCGTGTTACGCTCTTTGTCTCGGGCAGTTTTGATGGGCAATGAACACGCAACGAGAATACATCTGTGATACTACGACGTTTCGATTTACGATGTCGTTTGCAGGCGCACTGCACCTGTTGCGAGGGATACAACCCTCAAATTTAGAAATTTAGGGTTGAAATGTTTCGAATCCCTTGCGGAAAGTGCTGATATCGTTCAGTTTGATACTAGCCTTGATATAATGATATTAAAAATATCAAAGACAACCTCGACATAAAGAACCAGAGTACTTTGTTAGTAACAGATAGTTCCACGATTTCATAATATTCAATTTGTATCCAATAGTGTACCACACGCAAGGAATGTACGTTTTCTTGTAGAATTTTATTATACTAGAGATGTGAAAACGCGCGCTTCGCGCGCGCAGTTTGTGGTTGAGCATTGTGTATTTTTAAGAATTTCTATACATGCTAAGAAGTCATTGTATGCGCAACGTCAATTTAAAATAAAAAATAATTTATTACTCTACGTACTGATACGATTCGCAACGGCAGAGTTGTACATCAACTATATATGTTAAACTGTAAACATACAAATATGTATATGATTATTATAATAGACGATTTATGTAAAATCAAAATTATTGTACTAAATATACTTCATATTTTATATTAAAAAAATAGGTATTTATAATAATAATTATATATAGAATACTGAAAAAGTCTTTCTTTTAAATATAAACTCACAAAATTTTACGTATGGTTCTGTCTCTAATATTACTTTAGTTTCAGTTTTCTCCAGTTTTCAAAATTTTACGAATATCCTTTTTTTTAAATAATTTCTTAATAACGTTTTTTTCAATTTTATGATCATATTAATAAATATATTTGTAGGTGTGTTTTTAACATATTAATTGTAAGTGATAGTTTAACATTAAGATGCATAGTATTTTGTATCCTAGCGCATGGACGATCTAGGAAGCGCGAAATTAAATTCATCGGAAAGCAAATTGAATTTTCTCACATTTCATCGTACTTGAAAGGGTGTAACAAGCCGAAGAACCATCGCGAGAGGGTAGCAAAAGGAGCATAGATATACGCAGATTATATTGCTGGTTATATTAATATTGAATACAATATCATTTCAAAAATTTGAATACGCATGAAGCACTAAAATCTCATCCCGCACTTTTTATTAAGGTAATTACACAGACATACCTATACAGGGTGTTATGTAATACCCGCCTCACCTCTTATTTTCGGATAGAGCGGACTAGGCTGAGTCGGAAAGTCCTCTACTATTTTGCAAACTTGTAACCGAAAGTTAATAAATTTATAAAATTTATAAAATTTCTAGAAATCAAGACGATTACAATGTCAATGTCTACAAACTTGGCGTTAGTCTGTCTTCTGACACTACGTAGTACGTACTAGCTTTTGCGTTTCGTATTTTACAAATTTACGGCAGAGTCGACGACATATTCATCGGTCGATTGGACAGTCGCGCGCGGTGTGTGGATGGAATCGATAACTAGCCGCCCTTCCGCGCGTAAACCAACGATTGTCGCTTACATCTGTACCACCGCGTTCGAAACTAATCGTGTGAATCGCTCTTGCAGCGAATACGCCGTACTAATTACAGTTTGTCAGCGCACGTGTCATTTCCGTTCGATGTAGAATTGCGTTTTCCCTGGCACAGGGGCGCAATAATGTCGGCAAACGTCCTACAAAATTGCGAATTTCAAAGGATAGAATATATTCGTTCGAATGCAATTAATCGACACGCTTCAAATTTAACGAAACGATATTAGAATTATAATTAAAATTTTCTAAAACTGGATATTATAAAAAATAATCGTTTGCTTGAATAAATGGCCATCTTACCCAAACTGTGAGGAAAAGATGACCGTAGTATTACAAATAAATTGTGAAAATAGAAATACAAATTACAGGTGAAATTTACAATTTACAAACCTTTATTATGCGTGTAACGATTGATTTTGACAGCTTAACTGCAATTTATTTAATGTTATAGCAGCTGTTAGTGGACACATAAAAAACTTTACAGGCCGTCGAAAGTAAAAATGTGATATAATATTCACAATATTGTTAATTCGAATAGTAAATGCACATAAACTGTCGTAAATATCGATTATCTTTCAGAATAACTAAAAAAATACACTATTCAGCAATTATTGGAGAAATTACAGCTTATGGCCATCTTATCCATAATACCCGAGTTTACCCTGTACTTGGTCTCATTGAATGAATTAACATCCATTTGCGCACATCGCTACAACATGAACGCACGGATGCGCCTGCAATCGATCAGCCGATTGCATTTCGAGCGAACATCCCTCTGGCCCTCTTGCAGGGGAGGAATGACAGAAATTTAAACGATTGCGGTGGCAACACGCAAACCTTGTCTCTTGGGCAAAATCGCTGGCGCGGGTTTTTCGCAAAACATGTATGATATCAGTTCAATGCAGTGATATTCCAATCAAGCGATTACGCTTTCAGAGAATAGATGACGGTTGAGTTTCGTCTATTTCCTCTGCTAAAGGTGCGAGCGGATGTGAAACGATTATCATGAGTAGATGATTTAAGAATTCTGATAATATCTAGATTTGTGATTTCAGTATTCTAAAATTATCATTACAATTGCATTTAAGGGGATGCTGGAGTGA
>NW_011967221.1:1555655-1566213 GCF_000949405.1 Vollenhovia emeryi
AGAAGGTGCGAAAATGCAGAATCACTCCAGCATCCCCTTAATTACTCGCGAATTACACAAAGGTATAACATTACGGTCTTCGGTGTGTTTTAATCAAGGTAAACCAGAATATTATGGCTATAGGGAAAGAGTGGCCATAGGCTATAATTTCTTTAATAATCACTAAATAGTACGTTTCTGCGCCGACAGAAAAAAATTTCCGGATTCAATGCTATTACTCTGGGAAAAAAAGGACAGCAATCCATTTTGGGTCCAGCCATTAGTAATCAAATTATTTGGATTGTTTATAACTCTATTTTGGGAAAAATTTTGACTGTATTTTTTGTAGTTAAGCAACTTAACATTTCGGTTAGTGCCTCTTAAGTGAAAATTATCTTTGCCTTTCTGAGGGTGTGTAGTCATTCTTAAAGATAATCGATATTTAGCGTGTAGCGTGTTATATGTGTACATAATTTAAAACAATATATTAAGTATACCATGCTTTTACTTTCGAAAGTCTGCTTGCAAAATTTTTGAAAATGGGTCCTACAAACTGCTATAAATTTAAATAAATTATCTTTAAAATCGTTGTCTCGTGTGATGATGCTGTCATACTCGTATTTTATGAAATATAGTCTAGAATTAAAGAAATATCAACTTCGTGTAGAAATATCCACTTGTATGCATGTTTTGCAAATTCTACCTTCAACAATTTTTCTTTATCAATATTTTTGTCGATACCGAGGCCCCTGTAACGCCGATGGGGGAACGTCAGATAAGAATTTCGACTGTAAATCAGAACGGACTATCAGATTAAACGGCGGAGTCAGCGATATGCAAGAGCGAGCACAGGAGGACATTGGGCAGAAGGGAGGCGGCGTGTAGAGGCTGAAAGAGAAAGAGAGAGAAAGGAGGAGAAAGATAGACGTGAAAAAGGGTCCAGACAGAAAAGCAGGATATGATCCATGAACTGGAAGAAACTTGCTCTCGCAGCTTTTTACTTATCGTCCTAGCATGCCTGGGAATACATTTTTAGACGTAATTATTTGCTATGCGACTAATTGAAAAGATCGAAGTAGTAAAACACTGATTCTTATGTACAACATAGAATCTCGCTTCTGAAATACTTTGTTTAAAATAATTCATAAAGTCTAGTACTTATTAGTTTCTACATTTTCTATTATTCACTCTTGAAAAATTGTGTTATTCCATTCTTTCTAACATTAAATACAAATGTTTCGACCAGGTCCATAACAAATTACAAAAAACTTACTAAATAAACAATCTCCTGAATAAAACTGAGACTAGAGGATTGACGTTTTAAATATTACTTCGCATTGTTAATTGTAAACGAGAGAAAAATTCGAGCGCAATTTTGTTTGTGACAGAAAAGTGAAGACTATCAAGAAAAAGATTAAACTGCAACAGACACAGTTAAACATTTTATTTGTAGTAGAAAAAGTCGTTAAATTATTGCATAAGATCGAACTTTGCGACGATGTTTTGTCGAGAGACTTTGAAAAATAAAATTTTGCCAGCGGTCATTGGCTCCCATCATCCACGATGTTTTCATAAAGCTGAATATTATTCGCTCACCGAGTTTAAAATTCTACCCTGTCAGAATACACAGAATATATTTACTACGTTTGCTGCGAGGTACAGAGAGAGAGAGAGAGAGAGAGAGAGAGAGAGGGAGGAAACAGTACACAAAAAAGTAAACCGATCAAAATGATTTTAACAATTGTATAAATAAACAATTGTAATTCTATTAATAAAGAAAATAATATACTTTCATACGTTATATAGAATGTAACATTCAAATAATAAAAAATATAAAGGAAATAGCAGTAACAATAACAAAATAACAAAATAATATTTTAAATATTTGACTGATTATAAATAAATGTTTGAAAGTTTATATATAAAATAGGTTTATGTGAAACTAGTATGAGTGCATACTTAAATGACAGAAAAATTAATATTAATTCTTGTAATCTTACTGAGCAAATTTTGCTTAATGCGATGTCCTTTTGGAAATGGCCCAAGTGGTCCGATCATTGCTCTCGATCTGTCTGCGACCACTCTTCTTCTTCTTTTGCAGTCACTCCCCTACCATCACGATTCGCGAATTATGATCTATTTCCGTCTCCGTCTAATGTTAGGTTGCGAGTGGACTCTCGGCCGCTGCACCGGGGTGCACTGTACCTACGCCGACATCCATCGCCGGACGTTGCGTGCTCGATGGATGCAAATATTTCTAGATATTGATTCACCATAACTAATTCGTGAGCAAATCGGTTCTGGACAATTATCTCGCCAACATGTGTTCCCGCGCCTCAACGTGCGTGTGTAATATGAAAACTGTGTCTGCAATTATAAATGGTTTTTCGATACATTTGATTATAGTAATTTTCAATAATTGTTTCTATTAAATAAGGTGGTGTGTGCGTCAATTATTTATTCACATTTAAGGTTTGAGTGTAATTCATTGCAGTGATTCATCGAAAAATAATTTTTAGCTACCAAATTATAAGAAAATCGTAAAATTGAAAGAAACGCCATGTTAGTTTTTTGTGACATACTCATTGGGCTGGTGAATGGAAGACGAGGAAGGTGAGTTCATTTTTACGTTTATGCATAATTTATCGCATTTTGTAAGAACTTGTAAATGTCCGTGAAAATAGCAGAGGTATGAATTCTTCGAGCTTTATTAAATTATTGTTAACAATATAATAATTTTTAGTTTCTATCACTAATAAAATATTATTGAAACATTGATAGTAAGATCGAGCTCCCTTTCTACGCATTTTATCCCGTATAGTCATAGTTAGGTTTACGTCGTTCTCCCGCAGGTGTGAGAGTCAACTTTTCCGCTCTCTTAACAAAAATAACAGGATAGAAACGACAAAAACCGAAGAAGAATTAACTGCGGCGGTTGCGATATCCAATTAAAACTAACGGACTGTAATTTGCGAACATCATCGCGAAAAGTGATAATTCGCGTGCGCATCGCATTGATGATTAATGAGCCGGTAACTGGTAATTACGATTACGTTAATCGCAAGTGTAGATATTCACGCACGGCTGTTTGGAAAATGTTCGAGATTCTTGGCGCTCCTCTAACATTTCTTATTTTATGCCAACGGATATTTACGAGTTTAATATTAGTTCGCGTTATTACTTTCAGGATGGAATTTATCGCATCCAGACGTCTATGATTCTTCGCGCGTTCACTATCACGCACTAGTAAATACTTTCTTAACATTAAACCCGTTGATCCAATTTGGAATTATACAATATGATTTGTTTATAACAGTGTTCAACAATATGATAATGATTCTACATGAAATAACAAATCAGAAGTATTGAAAGTAACTACATATTATATTAATTTTCTTTTCACTTTGTATCAAGTTAAGCTTATCACAAGGTCTGATATATTATAAGATATTCGTGTTTCATGTTCCAATGTTATACATTAGATTTATATATGAGTTATCTCGTACAATATTCACTTCTCGATAAAATAATGTTGATATTACAGGTTAAAAAGGTAAAGATTTATGTAAAAAGTTATAGCTTTATTCAAAGCCAAAATGATATTCAGATACGTCATTTACAGCAGAGTTTAAAATTAAGTAAATGGTCAGATAATTTACTTAATATACATATGTACCTCTCCGAATAAAATAACTATAATTTCATACATTTTTATCTATCGCGAGTTTTAAAGATAGGAACTTGTAAAAATCACGAAAGATCACGTACACTATTTGTTTAATATAAATATTGTACGTACTAACAAACGTTTCGTGCATACTATATGCTGAGAATGTGCAAACTATATGCCGAGAACAAGTATACGCATGCAATTAAGAAATAATACCCAATATAAATAATAGAATAATATATAATGATAATATATAGTTTTTAAATAACAAATAAAAATTTTGTAGTAATAAATTAGATTGAAATTTTTAATCTCTGAATGGACAAAACTAGAAGAAGAGACAAGAATAGAAAAGAAAGACATTAGGGGCAATGGGAGCCGTTGCCCCTAGTGTCTTTTTTTCTATTATTTTAATTATTAATAACAAGTTTGTATTTATCCCTCGGAGAAGAAGAGAATACATTATTTTTAGACATATGAGTGACATGTGTTCCAAGAACAATTTTGTTACGACGATTAGTTTCTATTTTGTACCTTTAACTTTTTGCGTTAATTATATTTTTCTCAGTTCTTTAAAACATTTTTACGAAAATATTCGAACATATAAAATCCTATGTTAATACATGTATCATTTTGTACGATTTATACATTTATAGTAAATTTTTTTGTTTTTTTTTTCTTTCTTTGTCTTAAGAAACATGTTTGATGTTAAAGTGTTTAAAATATTTTTCTTTAGTATTTTTCAAAATGTATTATATGCATTTTGATATATAATAACGCAAGTAACTACAGAGCAAACTTTTCTTGACTATCAAATGCGTTCTAAGAATTATGGAAAAAATTGTTTCCACCATTTCGATGCTGTGACTATGCTTTCAATGCCTTTAGATGTTGCATTGATATTTGCCATGTATGCGTATGCATCGCATCTGCATTTGCATGCGCGCTCGCATGTGCAAATTTTCATTTGCATTTCTCCCTGTGTGAGAGCTGGCAATCTCGCCGCATGTTTATCAGTGCACCGAGTGTGGTAACATTTTCATCGTTTGACACATCCACACATTTTCATCTCTCATAAATGTAAGATTACTTCAATTTTTTGTTGTAGTTTAATGTGACAACAAATAATTTTATGCAAATTTTTAATTAGAATATTTATATTGATTGATTATAAAGTTATTTGTAAAATACTGTCGTACGTATTGTACTACAATATTTTATGTAAAGTTACAAAATTATTCTCTTTCAGCTATTTTATAATTCTATTGGGTTGGCAAAATAAGTTCGTTCGGTTTTTACTTCGGTGCAGGTTCATTCACGTTTTATTTTCTCGGCACTGTCGCGCAGCTCGAATCCCATACAGCACAGAAAGTTAAAATAATGTTGCTGAAACGTTGCAATGTTGAATGTTGAGGTATAAATATATTTTCTACGTTGAATCCAGGTTAATGTTTGTATATTGATTCTTTATGTTGCTGCAACGTTAAATCAATCTTGAACAAATTATTATTTTTTGACACTCAAATAGATACTTAAAAAGTGTATAATTATGAAATGTGTATACATATAGTTTGCTGTGGTTTAGAAAATAGGTATGGCATCAAAATATTTTTAGCAAACCACGATTAGCTTTGGTAGCGAAAGTTTTCTTTTCGGTGATAGTCGTTATTTTCATCGATTTGCCTATAAAACATAAAATCGCATATAAAGTAACAAATTAATAAGAAAAAACAGTAAATTTGGCGTTTTCCATTATATCCATTTTATTCGATTATGCTGCAGTGGCTGTACCAGCTTAATAGATGTGGCGAAAACATCGAAAGGAGCAAAGAAGAGTCTTCTTCTTTCCAACGCGAAGGGAGCCTTACGGCTGTCTACCGCGCGCATTCAACCGCTGACAATGGGGTGGTTGGAATACGGCGTTATTGTTAAGGCGTTATGAAGTGAAAAATGAAAGATAACGATTTTCCCGAGGCCTATTCGTGTCTCTTTCTCACGGAGCCGTTTTCGGTACTTGCCCACGCTTTCCCCTCCAAATCTTCCCCCTTTTTATTTCAAATCTCTTCCAGAGGCACAAAAAATATCCAATGAATAATACAAATATTAAAGTACTTTTTAGTTCAATCATTTTTATCATTTGTACACTTCTAAACTTGATCAAAGTTAAGAAATATATACAATTGCAGAATTTATGTTGGTGTCCAGTAATTTATTAACCTTGTTATTTCTATCACCTATTTGATTATTTCTACATTTTATACAATTATCTCTACTTTTGTCGATTATTATATTATTCTTTATCTTTTTCTAGAGTGATTAATACTTATCATTTATCCCCGACGTCGTCAATTCCATGCAAATATTCCAGAATATATTATATACAGCCCCAGGCCTTGTTTCCGATTCTACAAAGGGTGGTAGGGCGCGGATCATAAATTCGTAGGAGGAGACATTTTTTCCATATTAAAGCGACCTCCTCGCGACTGCGAAAAATCGCCGTGATCCCGGGACGAGCCCTTCGAGAAGGCACGAAAGATTATCGAATGCGAAGGAGATGAAGTTGAAGTCGCATGAATCTCGCGCGTAAAAAAAGAGACGATTTAGCAGCTCGATTTATGATGATTGTATATCACGCCACAGATAATCCAAGTTGCGCGAGATAAGTGTGTGTATATACGCAGTCGCGCTTGCTGCACTCGAGACTTTCTCAGGAGGATGAAGATGGTAAACGGAGTGCGGATCACGCGGCATAATACTCTGTAGCCATACTCTTTCTTCTGCTAAAAATGCTCTTCTTCAGAGTGCCAGAAAAGTGGATACGGCGCATTTTACCTACTAATGTTTTAATGTTATTACGTGATTATTCTTTGCACTCCGCTTACTTTTGTACATTATTAATATTCACAGTTTAGCGTAAAGATTATATAACACGTGTATGATTTACCTATATACATTATATATCGAAACAAATATATTGAATGATAAAAAAATGTTTGTCTAAAAAATATATATTATATTATATAAAATAAAACTAAGGAGGTAAATAAAATGACAAAACTATAATAATGAGATAATATTTCGTGCGATATATTACATTTTTATATAAATATTTAATTAATATTAATATTAAATATATGCAAAGCATAAAGAATATAAGTATATATAGATCTTTCTATTATAAACCCTACTTTAATTCGAAACACTTTTCTGTAAGACTTATTTTTTTAAATTGTTCAGGGTTTCACCGATTTAATTGAAATTTGGACATTCTACTGTAAAAATTCTATTTTTCTTGCTATTTTGATAAAGCTTTCATCGAGTTCGATACTATCACTTACAATTAGTAGTTGTCCTGATAGTCTAATGGGGTCGTCATCAGCTCTATTAGCATTATTTGAATGACTTGCCTCTTTGCAAGCCTACTTCTCGTCTTCCATTTGTGCCACTAGTAAAATTAATCGACCGCTTACTTCGTTCAATCTCTCCAACCGAGATATTATGTTTGCTTCGAGAAGACTTCTATCGCTTGGTTTGGACAATTTGTAACGTGCGATCGAAACTGAGACAATATTTTATATATAATTTCTCAAAATGTCAACTTCAAAAATATTTGTATAATCAAAATTATGCCATGTATTGTGAGAACTTATTTTCTACATATTACGCATACATATTTATCTTGTTATTATGTAGTGCAGCGTTCTAACAATTCTCAATTCTCGTGTCGAAAGGCAGTCAGAAAGTTCCAGTGATTTGCGTTTCTCCATATAATGAATCACAACTCTGACGAATCGTCATCCTAACTCCTCTCTATCTGACAGTTCAACTGTTCTTTTTGCGGAACGGTTCCGCGTCGACTCGCATCTGCTGGTCTTCAGTAAATTCAAAGAGCCCACTCACGGGATTAATGAGCCCGCGAAGCTATTCACTGCGCAAATCGTCTACTATGCGTTTCTATTAGCTCCTACTGATAGAACGGAACAAGGAGAGGTCTCATAAAGTAGCCTCTGAGAATTTATCTTGAAATGAGCAATAAACAGATCTTCACATTTGTTGACCGAAAAACTAATCGCGTTGTCAGTACAATGATTAACCTATTAACCTTTTAATTGAGATCTGAAATCTATTGAGAGAGATCTATTTTATTCCAAGCTTTCTCGAATTTTCGTCAGGGTGCATTTTTATATTGGATATTTTTGTTTGTGAAAAGAAGAAAAATAGCTGAATGTACAAATTTTATTACAATAGGACTTAAAATGGTGTATTGTATGATTTTCTCTGAACTAACAAATTTTTCTGTTATTACGATTTCTACGAAAGTATATTAACAATATACCCAGCAAGCAGCAAGTAACAGTTACCTATATATTGTAATATTTTGTTAGTGTGCCTGTTGTATTAGGTGCGACAGCAAACCGTTTGCTGTGGTAGAAATTTATAATAAATGCGGCAAAATATTTTTAGCAAATCATGATTAGATTCAGTCTCATACTGGTTCCAGCCGTGGAAAATCACAGCACCGAAAATCATAACTGACATGATTCATCTTACAATTAGACCAACGTAAACGGAAAGAAGAAAAAAAACAAAAAGAGACACAGGGCAAAAATAAATAGGTAAGTAAATTAATTAATTAACAAATAGAATTTTACGGTAACGACAGGTAATATCGTAAAACTATAAAACGCAAGTGAATATGGAAGGTAAAGTAAGATATTACCGGGTTCAATATAGTTACGTCTAGCATGCTAGACGTCTATACATCAATTGCTTTCTCGAGTCGATTAGCGAACAAAGAAAGAGATATGAAGAGTGGTATCGATGGCTATTTGTGGAACCCGACCGACTGGCCGAAAGCGACCTTCACTCTTCCACTGACCGGCAGCAAAAGCCGGGCTCCTGGTTTCTTGCAAAGATTGTACTCTCCTTCCTTGTCATCTTCGTCACAGAACTGAAACTCGTATTCTTCTTCCGTCGGATTTTTCTCATCCGATCCTGTTCTTCGCCGCATCGCCATTCACGGAGAAGAACCAGATCGCTCTCGAAAGAAAATAGCGTTTATAATATAAACTATATACAAGATATCCCTGTATTTTGTCCGATCGCAACCTCTACTCACACCTTACAAGAAAATTCTTTAAAAAGTATTTTTTGGTGACGTGTATTGTGTGGGTGTGCTCGTGCGCGCGCGCACGCGCACGTGCACGTGTGTAGATTTAAATTTATAATATCTTTTCAGGGACTTATCAAATATAATTTTTCATGGATAGGTGAAAAAATATTATATAATATAAGATGAAATAAAAATGATAACACGTGCGTACACGTTATAATGACATAAAAATATAAGTCTGAATCAAACTCATAATTGATTATTTAATTTTAATTAATAATAAAAATCTGACGAAAGTAAATTTATAAAAGAATTTAGAAGATTTCTCTACAAGAATTATACTCTATTTCCTTGACATATTTATTTCTGGGGTAAAACTTCTTTGAGTAAAATGATTTTACTTTGAAAAGTGAGTAATGACTGTGAATAAGTAAATAAGACAATAGAAATAAATGAATATAAATATATTATGTAATCAGAATTCCTGATTACTTGATTATCGAGATTCATAAAATAAATGTAATTATTAAAAAATTTTTTAAATATTTAATTTTGAAACGTAGTAAAACTTTTTCTAAAATTAAGAAAAAATTGTGTTTTCAGTGATTACAGACAGTGTTAGTAATTTTCTACATACTTTTGTATTAATATCATGCGTTAATTGTCTATTATTATATTTATTTCAATAGGATGAAAAGTAATGAATGCTTACGCTACTTCCTTATCCGATATTCGGAGCCGCAAACAATAGGCATTCATGGATCGACCAAGAAAGCGCGACGTTTATTCAGGGTGACCGGGGATTTTTCTTCTAATTGGATTTCCCTTTCGGAGCGAAGGGAATTCCCTTATCACGCGGAAAGAAGGCGCCCAGACGATTCGAAAGCACAAGTTCAGAGCCTCGGCTATTTTAACGACATCCCGCCAATAAGAAACTAAAAACGACCGAAGAACGCTGTCGCGAGGAGGGGAAGCTCTTCTTTTTCTTCGTGAAGTTTTCAATGTTGGGCTATTGTGAAGCTTTCAATATATATACATATACATGTATAACAACCACGCTATGCATTATATATCGAATATATACATGGTGGCTCAGAATAACTGTACGATTTCTTGTTTTGGATCCTGTAACGAACTTTTCTTTAACAAGAATATTACCTTAACGAAAATCATGAATTCTGTTGTTTTAATAATTATCGATTGTCGTGATTATTATTATCATATAAAATGATTAAATATTTCAATTATGGCGAAACAATAGCATTTTTTATTGTCTAACTAGTTGATTAACAAGTTAAAATACCAAACTACAATAACAAATCACTCGTGCCAGATATTCTAGTGTAAATGTAATAATCTTTAAATGTAATCAACTTTAGGGGACTTGTCTCAGAGCGTGTAATAAAGAATTATTCTGATTCTGATGCTCGCTCTCTTGATTTTTGGGGCTCATTGTGGACCGACTTAATTCCAGGAATGGCCGCGATTAAACACTCACTGGAGGTGCGTGAGCGAGCGGTACCAAATGGCATGATTAATCCACAGGAATTACATAGCACGCCGTTATCAACCGTTGACGATTACACACTAATGCTTTGTATCGCGTTATTATGCAAAGCCCGGGATTGATGCGTGCACACTCCACCGTTGAAAATTTAGCGAGATTCGCGCGGTTCATTCGGCCGGAAATTCGCTACAATAATCCCGCAAAGTGCACGTTGCATTCCGCCAGTGGCGATTAACGGCAGCACAATTTCCTACGCTTGTTTACGATATAAATGCAAGAATATATTACA